>NW_028270178.1:34133179-34433179 GCF_037043375.1 Chiloscyllium plagiosum
CATCAGTATTCACATTGGAAAAAAGACAATGTTGATGAGGAGAGTACTGAGATACAGGCCACTTTTCTGGACGGAACTGAGGTTCACAAGGAGGAGATTTTAGTTATTCTGTAAAGTGCAAAAATAGATATGTCCCCTGGGCCGGATGGGATTTATCCGAGGATTCTCTGTGAAGCCAAGGAGGAGATTTGAGAGATTTTGATTTGATCATTATGTCATTGATCACCGGATTGGTTCCAAAGACTGGAGGGGAGCAAATGTTGCCCCCTTGTTCAAGAAGAGGTTTAGAGAATACCCTGGTCATTATAGACCAGTGAGCCTTACTTCGGTTCTGGGTAAAGTGTTGGCAAAAGTTGTAAGTGTTAGGATTTATAATCATCTCAAAAGAAATAGGTTGATTAGGGATCGTCAGCACAGTTTTGTGAAGGGTGGATCGTGCTTCACCAATCTTAGTGAGTTCCTTAAGAGGGTGACCAAACAGGTGGATGAGGGTAAAGCAGTTGATGTGGCGAATATGGATTTCCGTAGGGAATTTGATTATGTTCCCCATGGTAGGCTATTACTGGATATACGGAGCCATGGGATTACGGGTGATTTGGCAGTTTGGATCAGAAATTGGTTAGCTGAAAGAAGACAGAGGGTGGTTGTTGATGGGAAATGTTCATCCTGCAGTTACTAGTCGTGTACCACAAGGATCTTTTTTGGGGCCACTGCTGCTTGTCGTTTTATAAATGACGTGGAGGAGGGTGTAGAAGGATGGGTTAGTAAATTTGCAAATGATCCTAAGGTCGGTAGAGTTGTGGATAGTGAAGAAGGATGTTGTAGGTTTCAGAGAAAAATAGCTAAGCTGCAGAGCTGGGCTGAGAGATGGTAAATGGGGTTTAATGAGGAAAATTGTGAGGTGATTCACTTTGGAAGGAGCAACAGGAATACAGAGTATTAGGCTAACGGTGAGATTTTTATTAGTGTCGTTGAGCAGAGAGATCTTGGTGTCCATGTGCATAGATCCCTGAAAGTTGCCAGTCACCTGATCGGATTGTTAAGAAGGCGTACATTGTGGTAGCTTTTATTGGTAGAGGGATTAACTTTTGGAGCCATGAAGTCATGTTGCAGCTGTACAAACCTCTGGTGCGGCCACGCTTGGAGTACTGTGTACAGTTGTGGTCACTTCATTGGAGGAAGGATGTGGAAGATTCGGAAAGGGTTCAGAGGAGATTTACTAAGATGCTGCCTGGTATGGAGGGAAGATCATATGACGAAAGGTTGAGGGACTTGAGGCTGTTTTCATTAGACAGAAAGTTGAGAGGTGACTTAATTCAGATATATAAGATGATCAGAGGGTTAGATAAGGTCGACAATGAGAGCCGTTTTTCTTCAGATGGTGATGGCTAGCACGAGGGGACATGTCTTAATTGATGCGTGATAGATATAGGACAGATATCAGGGCAAGTTTCTTTACTCAGAGAGTAGTAAGGGTGTGGAATGCATTGCCTGCAAAAGTAGTAGGCTTGACAGCTTTAAGGGCTTTTAAATGGTTATTGGATAATATGTGGGTGAAAATGGAAGAGTGAAGGTTAGGTGGGCTTCAGATTGGTTTCACAGGTTGGCACAACATCGAGGTCCGAAAAGCTTGAATTGCATAGCAATGTTTGGTGTTCGAACATAACGAGGGGTACCTCATGTTCTGAGAGATTGATTGTGTCAGCGGACTCTGTGGTCAGAGGCACAGACGGATGTTTCTATGCTAAGAGCGACAAATCAGAATGGTGTGTTGCCTCACTGGTGCCAGGATCAAGGATATCTCCGAGAGGATGCTGAATATACTCAAAGGGGACAGGGAAAAGCAGGAGGTAATTGTGCACATTGGAACTAATGACATAGGAAGAAAAAAGGATGAAATTCTGAAGGGAGAATATAAGTTTGAAAGGAATTTAAAAGGAGGCACTCGAGGAGACTAAAATCTGGATTACTCCAGGTGCCATGAGCCAGTGAGGGGAGGAATAGAAGTGGAGAGCAGATGAACGGATGGCTGAGGAGCTAGTGCATGGCAGAAGTGTTCCCATATTTAGATAATTCGAATCTCTTCTGGGATAGAAGTGACCTGTATAAGGAAGGCGGATTGAACCTGTATTGGAATAGGATGAGTATATTAAAGGGAGATTTGCCAGAGCTGCTCAGGAGGATTATAACTAGTAAGGTAGGTGTTGGGCGGGAGGGGCTCGTGAGTGGGTGGGACCCAGGGAGACAGTGATAAAAGAGATCAGTTTAAGACTGGTACAGTTGGGACAAGGACCAAGTCAAGCAGTCAGGGCAGACAGGAACAAAGCAGAGAACGAGGAAAGACTGACAAATTTATTCAAACACAAGAGGACTAACAAGGAAGGCAGATGAACCCAGGGCATGGTTATGAACATGGGACTAAGATATCATCACAATTACACAGACGTGGCTCAGGAATGGCCAGAACTGGCAGTTTCATTTTTCAGGATACACATGCTGTAAGAAGGAATGGGGGGACGCAAGGGAAGAGGGGGAGGTGCTTTTTTGATAAGGAATAGCACTACTGATGCACTTACGCAGGATATTCCTGGGAATACGTCCAGGCAAGTTATTTCAGTGGAACTGAAAAATTAGAAACGGATGCTCATCTTATTGCAATCGCGCTAAAGACGCCCCAATATGTAATGGGAAGTTGAAAAACAAATTTGTAAAGACATCTCAGTTAACTGTAAGAATAATAGGGTGGTAATGGTAGCAGACTTTAGTTTTCCAAACATAGCTGGCCCCTTGCTGAGTTACGTGGATCATTAATATTCACAGGTGAGTTGACAGAATGCTGGAGCTTGGCTAACGTGGTGTGATATTGATGAAAGGTGGTAAGGGAACTCCAGTGAACTATGGACTGGTGAGCCTGACATCATTACTGGGCAAGTATTTGGATGGAACCCTGGGGGATAGGATTTATATGCATTTGTATAGGCAAGGGCTGATAAGGGATAGACAGCATGACTTTGTGCATGGGAAATCATGTCTCAGTAAATTGGTTGATTGTTTTGAAGAAGTAATGAAGAGGATTGATGAGGGCAGAACGTTAGATATAGTTCACATGGACTATAAGGCATTTGAGAAGCTTCCTCATAATAGGTGTGTTAGCAAGGTTAGATCACACGGAATACAGGGAGAACTCGCCAATTATATCCGAAGCTGATTCAAAGGTAGAAGACAGATAGTGGTGCTGGTGGGTTGCTTTTCAGATAGGAATTCTGTGACCAATGGTGTGCCACAAAGATCGGTGCTGGACCCACTGACTTTCACCATTTCTATAAATAATTTGGATGTGAGCATAGGAGGTATCGTTCGTAAGTTTGCAGCTGACACCAGAATTTGAGTTGCAGTGGACAGCAAAGAAGGTTACCTCAGTGTAAAATGCAATGTTGATCGGATGGACCAATGGAAGGAGTGACAGTTGGAGGTTAATTTACGCGAATGTCAGGGACTGCATTTTGGAAAGCCATATTAAAGCATAACTTATACACTTAATTGTCAGGTCCTTGGGAGGTGTTGCCGAACAAAAAGACCTTGGAGTGCAGGTTCATAGTTTCTTGGAAACGGTATCATACGTGGATAGGATGGTATGCTTTGCTTTATTTGTCAGAGCATTGATTATAGGAATTGGGAGGACACTTTGTGGCGTACGGTCTCTTGGTTCGCCCACATTTGGAATATTCTATGCAATTCTGGTGTCCTCCTGCAGGTTGTGAAACTTGAAAATGTTCAGAAAAGATTTGCAATAAAGTTGCCAAGTTTGAAGAGTTCAACCTATAAGGAGAAGTCGAATGGGCTGGGGCTGTTTTCCCTGGGAGCATCGGAGGCTGATTGTTGACCTCATCGAGATTTCTAAAAACATGAACATGGATTAAGGTAAATAGACAAAGTATTTGCCCTGGGGTGGGGTCTCCAGACCTAGAGAGCATAGTTATAGGATGAGAGAGGAAGCATTTAAAAGGTACCTAAGGGCTAACTTTTTCATACAGAGGGTTGTACACGTATGAAATGAACTGACAGAGGTATTGATGAAGGCTGATGCAATTGCATCATTTAAAAGGTATCTGAATGGATATATGAATAGAAAGGTTCCAGAGGGATGTGGGTGCAAGTGTGACTTGATTAATTTGGGATATCTGCCAGCATGGACGATTGGGACAAAGGTCAGTTTCCATGCTGTACATCGCCATGACTCTAACTGTGCCTGGTAAGCGAGGAAAAGTCTAATTAAAGTTCCACAGTAGAAGAATATCAACACTTTAAATCTCAATTCCCCTTTAAAATTAATCTCTGTTGTTTGGCTGCAGTGATGGGGTCTTGTGCCGGGAGAAGTGTGCAGTGCTATATTTGCCCTAGCATGTGCAACCACAGACTGTTCTTCAAAGTTCGTGCGAATATTTGTAGCTCAGGTGCTCGTTGTCGTGGTTCTGTTCGCCGAGCTGGAAATTACTGGTGCAGACGTTTCGTCCCCTGTCTAGGTGACATCCTCAGTGCTTGGAAGCCTCCAGTGAAGCGATTCTGTCATCTTTTCTCCGGCATTTGTAGTGGTTTGAATCTGCCGCTTCCGGTTGTCAGTTCCAGCTCCCCGCTGCAGTGGCCGGTATATTGGGTCCAGGTCAATGTGCTTATTGATTGAATCTGTGGATGAGTGCCAAGCCTCTAGGAATTCCCTGGCTGCTCTCTGTTTGTACCGCAAATTCAACCCAAACTCTGGGTCAGATACGTAGATGACACCTTTGTAATCATTACAAACACAGAAATAGAGAACACACACCGGATCATCAACGCCACATTCACAGGAATCCGATTCACGAGAGAGGAAGAAAGGCCAACCAACTCCCATTCCTAGACGTGATGGTACAGAGAACACCTAACGGAGAATTCACCACAAAGGTATACAGGAAAGTCGCACACACAGACCACGTCTGAACTACGAAAGCAAGTATTCCAACACACACAAAAGAAGTTGCATCAAGACACTGTTCAAAAGGGCCACAACACACTGCAGTACACTAGAACTGCAAAAAGAGGAAGAAGAACACCTATACAGTGTATTCGCCAACAACGGATACCCCCGCAATTTCATCAACAGATGCCTAAGGGAAAGACAACGGAACGAGGACATGCCACAACCCAAAGGACTAGCCACACTACCATACATCAAGAGCATTTCCGAACTGATAGCCAGACTACTGCGACCACTAGGACTCATAACAGCACACAAACCAACAGCCACTCTCAGACAACTACTCACCAGGACAAAGGACCCGATACCCAGCATGAGCAAAACCAATGTAGTGTACAAAATCCCATGCAAGGACTGCACAAAACACTACATAGGACAAACAGGAAGACAGCTAACGATCCGCATCCATGTACACCAACTAGCCATGAAACGACACGACCAGCTATCCTTCGTATCCACACACGCAGATGATAAGCAACATGAGTTCGACTGAGACAACATTACTTTTATAGGACAAGCCAAACAGAGAACAGCCAGGGAATTCCTAGAGGCTTGGCACTCATCCACAGATTCAATCAATAAGCCCATTGACCTGGACCCTACATACCGACAGCCAACCACTGCAGCGGACAGCTGGAACTGACAACCGGAAGCGGCAGATTCAAACCACTACAAATGCCGGAGGAAAGATCACAGAAACGCTTCACAGGAGGCTCCCAAGCACTGAGGATGTCACCTAGACAGGGGACGAAACGTCTGCAACTCAAATTCCCAGCTCGGCGAACAGAACCACAACAACAGACTGTTCTGTCTGGTTCACTGTCCTTTTCTCCTTTGATCGATTTGTGGCCGTTTGCTGCCTGAAATTGAAGAGACGATATTGGACAGAGAAAGCCTTGGCTGTGGTTCTAGCTATAACAGGCATTTTGCTCTGTTCAAAGGGCTTTCCTGTCTATTTTCGGTTTGAACCAGGGAGGATAATTTCCAATGTTCCATGGTTTTGCCAAACAAAGCCAAGTTATTTTACTGATCCTGGGTGGCTCGGATTTAACTGGTTTGATAACATTTTAACCCCTTTCATCCCATTCATGTTAATTATGTTGATGAACACTCTGACTATCAGATATATTTTAGTGGCCAGTCGAGTCCGCAAGACACTGAAGGGTGTGAGTAGGGGAGAGAGTCACAAAGGCGCAGAGATGGAGAGCCGGAGGAAGTTGGTGATTTCCCTCTTCACCATATCCTTTACCTTCATACTTCTCTGGATAGTATATAGTGCACATATCTTATACTTTAACACTAAAGAAACAAATCATGGAAAATTCCATTCGCTGCTTTTAACATATGTCGGAGAAATGCTAAAAGATTTCAGCTGCAGCACGAACACATTATTTTAATCAGTGACTCTGCCCAAGTTTAGAGCAAAGTTCACGAAGGCGGCGCAACAGCTGGTCAAGTAAAGTCTTCACTTAATGACTCAGCAAAATAACTCAGTGAAGTTCAGAGGGAGCTGCAATGTTCTCTGAGCATGAATTGCAGATGTACGGGCAAGATTCCATTACTAAAATCACATGGATCTGAGGATAACACCAACGGTGAATGGCGAGTCGGGGAGCAGGACGTATAACCATTCACCAAGATCAGGAACCCGCTGCTACCCCTGATTGACTGATTGACTGATGGACAGTAGGCCTGTCACCCCTTCAAGTCGGGTCCTTCAGCCAGCCCAGAAGATCGCGGCTCATCAATTGCAATTGTAAATTCATGTTCCCTTTTGCATCTGAGGAAAATTCAAATACATCCGGCACACCCACCATTGAAAACTTGAAAAAGAATTTATCCATATCCGCCTTCAATAATTTGTAGGACATGATAAAGGGATAGCAGTTACAGGGGAAAGAGGTGACTGTCAGGGACATGAGGGGATGGAAAGAGGCCGGAGGAGTGATTCCAAATCACGGCCTGGCTGTGAGGGATGAGGTCAGCTGGAGCATTGAGACTTCCCCAACAACTCTGTGGATGAGTGTTATAAACCAGGAGAAGGAGTCTCTGAATTTCCTCTGCAGGGCAGGAGGGGGAGGGGCAGAAGGAATCCCTCCTGCACCATGATGACTGTCAGACTCTCTCTGTTCAGCTCACAATAAACACTTTATTACAACAAGATAAAGTCTCCGGGTGCTGGTGATCTGCTCATCTGAACTAGTTAATATTTAGTGCATGTTTGTTTTTCAGAGAGTTTGCTGAGTCCACTTCCTATCTATTCCCATCATTAGGATATTGCATTTTTTTTCTCTCTCTCTCTGTCTCTTGTGTCTATCTTTGTCCCAGTTCCTAGACAGGTTAAACATGAAAGTGAAAATTTGGCAGGTGAATATAAGGAGAATAAATGACAGGTGATGCACTTTGACAGGAAGACTAGAAGAGTTGAATATTATTAAAATGGAGAAAGACTGTAGAAAGCTACAGTCAGAGGGATTTGGGAATCCTCATCTGCAAATCAAAATAAAAAACGAAGTCATCATCAGAGTTCATTGGGTAATAGGGAAGGCAATTGAAATACTGGAACAAAAATCAGAAATTGCTAGAAAAACACAGTTCAGAAGAAGAGTCACTGACCTGAAACGTTAACTCTGTTTTCTCTCAACAGATGCTGTCAGACCTACTGAGTTCCTCCATCAATTTCTGAATTTGTTTCTAATTTCCAGCAACCACAATCCTTTGTTGGTCTTATTTCAATGGAGATGTAACATAGCAGTAGCAACGTTTAGCTAAAACTACACAAGGCAGTTATGGGATCACAGCAGGAAAACTGTGAACAGTTTTGGTCTTTTTATCTAAGGGAAGGGAGATTGGAGACTGTCCAGAGAGGGTTCACTCAGCTGATTCCAGGGATGGAGCAACTGTCTAATGGGGACAGGTTGAGTCGGTTGGCTCTGCACTCATTGGAATTTAGAAGAATGTGAGGCGACCTAATTGAAATGGACAAAATTCTTCGAGGACTTGCCAGCGGAAGGGTGGGAAGTACGTTTCCCCTTGTGGGAGTGTCAAGGATCAGAGGGTATTGTCTTAGAATAAGAAGTCACCCATTTCAGACAAGATGAGTAGGAAATCTTTCATCTGAGGGAAGTGAATCTATGGAATGCTTTCCCACAGAGTGCTGTGGAGGTTAGGTCATGGAATATATTCAAGGTTAAGATAGAAACGGTTGTTTCATCAGCAAGGGAATCGACTGGTTATGGGGAAATGACACGATTGTAGAATATAGGATGATGAATCATGACCTCATTGAATGACACATACTCACACACACAAATGCATGCATGCACACACACACACACACAGATACCCGCACACACAGCAACACAGGCACACATTGACACAGTCACGTGAGCATACACGCATGCACACAACCACTGTCACACCCACATACAGAGACACACGCAGACACAGGAGAGAAAAGCATGTAATGGATGGAGGGAAAGACAGAGAAGAATGTTCGTGTTGATTCTTGTGCTGATCAGATTGCTGCTTCCTAGTCTTCCTTCTCTGGGAACTCTCAGTGATTTGCAAGAGACACACGGACTGGGTCACATTTATAAACGGTCCCTAACAGACTAATTAAAAGGCAGACATCACAGGAACTGCTGAAGGAACAATTAACCAGGTTTCCTCAGCCTTAAAGTAGCTTTAACTGCAGAGAACAGAGAGAGATCCTGAGCAGGTGGAGGTGAAGGCTTCTCTGTATCAGGTTCATAGCCCGACGTTGTTCAGCTGTCTGAGAACCAATCACATTGTTACTGGCAGGCTGAAGGCATTTCTCATTGAGAATTGGTCACATGTTCACAAACCAATCAGTTACTTGCTGCAAACTGAAACTCCATCTGTAAATAACTCATTTCATCCACATTCACACTTCAATCATTGGTTCACCCTCAACGTCAGGTGAATTGCTTTCAGATCATGCAACAATTCTCCACTAATCTCTTGTTTTTAAAGTGTCTCTTTTCTTGTTTTAATTTCACAATTAAACTCTAGATTTTATTTTCAACAATGATCATGATATGCCTCGGAAGCATGAAATGCAATTTCAAAAATGCATTTCCTTACAAAATAAATGATGCACACAAAAAAACTCAAGATTGCTATCCATTTATTCCTCCTTCCCTCTAACAATGCTATACAATTTGAGCATTCCTTAAAACTTTCCCTTATTCCAGAATTTAACACTTGGGACCATACATCGGCAATTACATTACATGTTCCCGCAATGGTCATAATCTTTGCATTAAGTGGTTGTAACAAAAGGCTCCATCGGAAAAGTCCTGCATTCTTCATTTGAAATGTTTCAATGAAGGCCAGTGGATTATGATCAGTGTAATTGGGCATTTCACTGTTCTTTGTCGGATATAGATATCAAAGTGTTGAAGGGCAAACAGCAATTCCAAAGCCCCCCTTCTCCATAAGAGAGTATTTTTCCAATGGCTGTCATTGTTTCTAAGAGAAGTCCCCTATGGATTTCTCTATACGTGAGTCACCATCCTGTAACAAGACAGTACACAGCCCCAGGGCACCAGTATCAACTGTCATTTTGAAAAGTCTGGAAAAATCATGGGTGGCCAACATTGGTTCTTTTTTTTTCAATTTGTCTTCATCCTTTCAAAGCTTAAAAATGTGTTGCTGGAAAAGCGCAGCAGGTCAGGCAGCATCAAAGGAGAAGGAGAATCGACGTTATAAGGTCCGAAACGTCGATTCTCCTTCTCCTTTGATGCTGCCTGACCTGCTGCGCTTTTCCAGCAACACATTTTTAAGCTCTTATCCTCAGCATCTGCTGTCCTCACTTTCTCCTAATTCATCCTTCCAAAGGCAACCATGTATTCTGCTAACCAGACAACTTTTTACTTGATTCCTTCCCAGATTTGTTAAAGACACAGCTAACCAGGTATAATTATGCACGAATTTCCAGTAAACTCACATTGCTATAAATCTAATAATTTGTCATTCAGTTTCAGCAACTACGAATTCTATTCGAGTCTTCATTTATTGCTGTTCTCAAAGATATGTATTTGTATTTCTGTTTGCAAATGCATGTGTGTCTGCGAATGTCTGTGTGTGTGTATGTGTGTCTGTATGTGTGTGTCTGTGTGTATGTGTATGTGTGTCTGTGAATATCTGTGTGTGTCTGTGTCTATGTTTATGCGTGTCTGTGAGTGTGCCTGCACGTGTGTGTTTGTGTGCATCTGTGTGTGTTTCTGTATATATGTGTGTGTGTGTGTGTCTGTCTGTCTTTGAGCATTTCTGTCTCTATAGTTGTGTATGTGACTATGTATCGGTTGGTATGTGTGTGTGTGTGTTATTGTATATTAGTGTTTGCATATTACAGTGATTTTTTGTTTATGCATATATCCGTGTGTGTCTCTATGTCTATTTCCATGTGTTTTTGTGTGGTGTGTGTTAATGTAACAGTCTGTGTCTGTATTTGTGTGTATCTCTGTGTCTGTATCTCTGTGTCTATTTCTGTTGTTTTGGGGGTGAACTCATTGAAATGGGGTCCAAACTCCCACCTCTGTCCTTCTTGTTTCCAAGGTGATACAATTTTGATGCTCATGTTGATGTATGTTGATGCGTGTGTTTGTGTTTGTGCATGTATCTGTGTGTCCATCTCTGCCTGCAATGGGAATCACTTTGTCCGAATGGAAGTCTGGTCAAATAAATTAAATGTGTTGAATCAAAGTCTCAGAGTTCTGTCTCTCAGTTCCTCTTGTGTTTCAAGTGATACAATACCACCGTCTGCTGGACTCCCCATGTCACTGCACAAACATCAGATTTATTTTGGAGAATAAAACTAAGTCTGTGAATGTGTCCAATTGCACGTTTGTTTCATTCTTCAAAGAATGTCGTTGGAGTCTCAGAGCAATTTTGCCCAATCCCTTGCAAAGTCGTAAGTGAATACGTGAGGGCTGCAGATAATGACGATTAGAGTCAAAAAGTGTGGTGCTCGAAAAGCACAGCCAGTCAGGCAGTATCCGAGCAGCGGGACTGTCAACGCTTCAAGCATAAGCTTCTCATCATGAAAAGCTTCTGCCCAAACCGTCTATTCTCTTGCTCCTCGGATGCTGCCTGATTGGCTGTGCTTTTCCAGCATTGCGCTTTTCGAATCTGTCTGTATATCTGAGTGTGTCTGTGTGTTGATGGTACTGTCCGTTTCGATTATGTTGTGAGCTGCTGCTGTCTGTCTCTCTCTGTTTCTCTCTGACTGAATCCTTGAGGGAATGAATCCTCCACAGCACCACATGTAGTGACATGGAGACGACAGTAGAGGGTAGCGTTGTATTCTTTTTTTAACAGCAGAGATTTATTGCATGGTTTTGAATCTTCACTTCACTATAAATAAATACAGTACATTCTTCCAGGCTGCAATGGTGTAGCAGCCCATTGGAATTTGTAAGCTTGATGCTAAAAAACCCCCCAGCTTTTGTTATTATTCATACGTTTTAATTATTCATAACATAAAGTATTCATGATACGAGATATTTTACTGTGCTACTGAACTTCTCTCTGGAGCGAGAGAATGTTTCTGCATAAATAACCTTCAACCCATTATCTGGGCCAACATGGCAGCTATTGTTAAAGTTCACTTGAGAATGCAATTTAAGAAAGTTCTGTAATTTACATATGAATGAACTGAAATCAACATGCACATTCTAAAAGATGTTAGACATAACAAATGATCCAGGTCTTTTTCAATATATAATTTCAGTAATATCACACTGTAAACTTTTGATATACACTCTGTGTCATATGATCCTGTTGCACAACCACCTGATAAGGAGCAACGCTCCAAAAGCTCGTGCTTCCAATTAAACCTGTTGGACTGTAACCTGGAGTTGTCGGATTTTTAAAGTTACATTAATAAAAGTTTGGTGGGTACGTTCTGATAACATCATACAATCACCTGCCACAATTTCTCACATTGAAACAGGTCATCGTTGGCTGATTATGACATTAGTATGGCGTCTGTTACGCCATAGGAGATTCCAGTTCCTTGGACAATTCCATTGGATTGTGCTACAATGGGAAATCTTCAGGTTCCCAGCTCAACTCTCTCCCTGCACTGGGATAAGGACACTCTGTCAGGAGTGTGAGGGAATACTCCCCACTTGCCTGGATGGAGGCATATCCAACAATCCAACAATCACTCAAGAAGCTCTACACCATCCAGGACGAAGCAACCCAGCTGATTCGTCCTCCATCCACAAAAATGCACTCTCACCACATCTGACACTCAGTCGCAGCAGAGTATTTCATCTACAAGGTGCACTGCAGAAATTCACCAAAAATCCTCAGACAGCACCTTCCAAACCCATGACCACTTCCATCTGGGAGGGCCAGGGCAGCTAATACCTGGGAACATACCCCCTGCAAAGTCCCCTCCAGGAACCTCACCATCCTGAGTTGAAAATACATCGCTGTTCCTTCACTGTCGCTGGGTCAAAATCATGCAACTCCCTCCCTCAGGACATTGTAGGCTGCAGTGGATTAAGAAGACATCTCACCACCACCTTCACAAGGAACAATTATGGATGGGAAATAGATGCTGACCCCTACAACAATGCTCACATCCCATGAGTGAATATTTTTAAACCATCGTTTCATGGTCTGGAAACAATAGGCACCTCCTGTTTTGTTAACTGTGGGGTTTTATTTATTTATAACACGAGAAATTCATGTAACGAGGTATTTTACAGCATTACTGATCGTCTCTCTGAACGCAGACAATCTTGCTGCGTAAATAAATGTATTTGTGCAACAACTTAGGGTCTGCAGCATTGACCCGACGCTCTTGAAGTAATACAGAAAACTCGATTAATCGTTAGGATTGATTCCTTGAATGATATATTATAAGAAACCTACCCAACATAGATTAACCAGAGGAGGATGAAGCTCCCAGAGATGGTGAACAGCAAAATCACAGCCTTCCTTCTGCTGTCCATCACTCCGTCTCTGTGATTCTCTCCTTTGCTCTCACCTTTCAGCCTCTTCCGGATTCGACTTGTCACTAAAATGTGTCTGACTGTCAGAGCATTGAGCAAAAGAATCAAAGAAAATGGTATTAAAGGGATCAAAGCTGAAGCAAGCCAATCTAATGCCACCCACCACGTCTCAGTGAAGTAGCTTGACTTTGTTACACAGTAGAATGGCATATTGTTGATTATCTTCCAAGGTTCATCCTGAAAATAGAAGTGGATCTTTTCAAACAGAACAGGGTGCAGGTTATTGCTAGAATCACAGTCGCAGTTTTCTCAGTGCAATATTTTGTTTTCAGCTTTTGACAACAAATGGTAACAAATCGGTCAAAGGAGAAAGTGATGGTGCACCAGATGGAGCATTTAGCAGCTACACGATACAGAACGGAAGAAAGAATACACACAGGAGTGATGTCAAGAAAACACAATGCGAATTCTCAACAGTAAAACACCAGTGATAATGACCAGCAGATTGGCAGCCGCCATAATCACCAGGTAGCGAGTAGTACAAGAGGAAACGCCGCATTTTCCCCAGGAAGGGAAAGCAATCGACAACAAATTAACTGTGGGAGACAAAAGGGAAAAGATGTGATGAATTACTGATCACAATTTCCTCCTGCCTGTTCGAGAATGTAACAATAAGGTTCTCCCAGCTAAAACTGCCACAGTGTGTGAGTGGAAATGGATGGCATTGAGTGAGTTTGAATTTTAGGGCTTCCACAGACACCCCAGATTGTCCTCTGCCCAATCTCTCCAGATATTGGTTTGGAGAGAGCCTGAGCTGATGGTTCCTCCTCGGTGGGCAGAAGGAAGTCTATGATTTTGTATGGCTGCACGTGTACTATCTGAATAAGTGTAGTAGATTCTGACAATTCTCAGCTCCAACTCTGGTAGGCACAGAACCCAAAACTGCATACGTCAGGTAGTCCTGAACCGGCAGCTCCACCATAACTCCAGCTAAAGGAAACAAGCTGAGACACAAATGTAGGCCGAGGTTTAACGAAGAAGCCGTGACCTAAAGAATAGATGGTGGGTGGAGAGAGTCAGCAGGAGGGTCCGTGACTCACTTACAGCCACAAAATGTCTGGTTTCTTCAGCTCAATCAAAGCCATCTACAACCCGAGTACCCAGGGATTGACCCCACTGAGAGCCAAACACAAGGAGCCCCTCATCGAAGACCAAGAGCCAGTCAGCACTCGCTGGAGAGAGCACTTCGAGGGACTCCACCACCAATTCACAGCCTTCAGCACAAGTGGTCCTAATTCCATCCCACAAAACAGTACCCACCGCCATCTCAGCAAAACTCCAACCACCCTGAGGGCAAAAACACCTCCAACAACAGAACAGCAACGGGACCACCAGCACAGATCGAATCCCTGCTGAAGGACTAAAATATGGCGGAGTCATTCTTGACATGACTCCACCTCACCATCAAAGTCTGGAATGAAGGGAACATGCTCAGCAATCTCAGAGACGCCAAATGCTGTGACCGTCTTCAAGAAAGGAGACAGGTCCGACCGCACAGAGAGATTTTCCACTGTCCACCATGGGAAAGGTCATCGTGAGAATCCTCCTCACGCCATCCTCCCAGTGGCTGAAGAGCTCCTCCCGAGTCTCAGCGCAGCTTCTGCCCATCAAGAGGCTGAATGGCCAGGATTGTCAGTGTGTGACAAATCCAAGCAACGTGCAGGGAAAAGAGGCAACCTCTGTACATGGCCTTCTTCGGTCTTCAAGCCTTCAACTCTGTGGACCGTGAGGGATTATGGGATATCTTTCATAAATGTGGATGCTCACAGAATTATGTCACCATTCTCCACCTGCTTCACAATGACCTCCAAACTGTGGTCTTCACCAACGCATTCGCCACATGCATGTGCACGATGTGACAGACAGAACTAAGAAATTCTACAACCAACATATTAGTGCTAAGCCCTGCAGCCTTGTCATATCCAGTCGTGAATGATCGTGAACAATTAAACAACTCATTGAGGAGGAGGCTCCACATATATCTGCAATAATCAACAATGGGAGAGCCCAGTAAATCAATGCAAAGCTAAATCAATGCTAAACCCATTTGCAAAAGTCTTTAGACAGAAATACTGATGGGTTGATCGATCTCGGCCTCCTATTGTGAGTAAAGGCTGGGGCCTTGACAACATTCCAGCAATGGGATCGATGACATGTGCTCCAAAACATGCTGTACCTCTGGGCAAGCAGTTCCTGATGAGTTACAGCACTGCTGTCTTCCTGAGAGAGTCGAATTGTGCCCAAGTATGTGCTGTGCATAAATAACAGGACAAAGCCCATCAATATGATATTGATCATGAAAATGTGAAGGAACGCTTCATCAACATGGCTATGAAGCCATGCCTACACACCAACAACCTGCTCAGTGACACTACTCAGCTCCTGACCTTATTCCAGTCTTAGTCCAAACATGGACAGAAAGAGCTGAATTCCAGATGTACTTAACATCTAGGCTGTTTTTGGCCTCGTGTGTCATCAAGGGGTCTGAGCAAACCTAGTGGCAATGGAAATCGTGGGACACTCTCTACTGGGTATATTCATCCCTGGCAGAAAATAAGAAAGTTGTGGTTCTTTGAGGTCAGTCATCACAGCTGCAGGGTGTCTCTGCAGGAGTTCTTAACAGGGGTGTCTTAGGCCTAACCATTTTCAGTAATTTCATCAATGGCCTTCCCTCCATCATACGGCCAGACATGGGGATATTCGCTCATGATTACACTGTGTTCAGCAGCATTTGTGACTACTCTGATACTGAAGCACTCCTTATCCAAATGCAGTGAGACCTGGACAATATCCAGACTTAGGATGTAAAAAGTGGTAAATAACATACATGGCACATAAATGCTAGACAATGAATAACTCAAATCAACGAGTCAAACAATCATCCTTTGATACTCAATGGGGTTACCGTTGCTGATTCCTCAATTATCACAATCTTGATATGAGCATTGACCAGAAAATGAAATGGACTATCCATTCAAATACAGTGGTGACAAGGCAGGGCAGAAGCTAGGAATACTGCAGGCAATAACTCACTTCCTGACTTCCATCTGTCCATCATCTGCACAGTCTAAGTCAGGAGTGTAGTGGAACACTCCCCATTTGCCGAGGTTAGTGAGGCTGCAACAACATTCAAGAAGCTCGAGACTATCCGAGATAAAATAGTTCACTTGATGGTCACCACAACCATCTTAATTCCACCACTCACTCTTAGTAGCAGCAATATGTACCAACTAACAGTACATTGCAGAAATTCACCAAAGTTCCTCAAACAAAACCATACAAATCCACAATCATCGAGAAGGACATGATCACCAGATACATGGGATCACCATGCACGACAATTTCCCTTCCAAGTCAACCATCAACCTGATTTGGAAATATATCACCATTCTGTAAGTATCTCTGCTTCACATCTCTTCATAACAGTATTGTAAGTGTATGTGCAGCACACAGAAAACAACAGTTCAAGAAAGCCACTCGCCAACACATTCTCAACAGCCACTACAGATGAGCAATAAATGCTGGCACAGGCAGCAATGCCCATGAAAGGATTAGAATTAATTTTTAAAAAGTTGTCCTAACATGACTAATAGTGGACCCTAGGTTTAAGGTTTTGTGAGTATAAGCTGGTTGGGTGCAGGACGTCACTTGCTTGTTGTGAAGAGCTGAAGTGATATACTGTTTGGAACAATCTGTCAGTCTTTCAGAGGCACAGCCTACACACACAGCATCACACGGATGCTGAGATTCTTATTCCAGATTACTCACATGTGAGACAGATCGAACTAATTTAATGTCTCCTCGAATCTGTAATATTTGGAAACATAGTTAAATTATTGTCATGGAAACAATTAGGTGTGGAATATTTGCATTCAAGGGAAACATAATTGGATATTTTCAAAGTTCTTAAGCTAAATAATAATTTGATCCTGGGTGCGATAACCAGACTCATCATTTGGGCACTATGTTTTCATTAGGTTTCACTCTTAAAATTGAACTAAACAAATGGGTGGATTTGTTTATTGGACAATCAAGTGGCTATGATCAAACGATTTATGATCTTCAATAATGGCACTTTGCTGTTAATGATACATATAATATTGAAAACCTCTTCATAACATTCCAAGTTTGACTCCCGCACAATAATGTTATTTGGGATCATGCAGGCCAGCAATGTAGATGCACAATTCTATTTGGACACTGGGATTGTGGAGCTGACATGCACTGGATATTGTTGATGAGGGATTCAACGCAAGATGCCATGTAATCCATCTCTTTTCTAACAGTTTCACTATGGACCTGCTCCATAGTGTAGAATTATGAAGTTAATGTAGCACACCAGATGTCATCAACATGAACGAACTTAAAGACATGATCATAGGCAGCTCATTTGTATAAATGGTTAACATTGCACTGAACCTTGTACTAGTCCATTAGCCAACCTGTTCCATGCACTTACCTCTTGTTCAAGGGCGAGTCTAAATTGTCTGTCGTGAGGAAATGTTTCAATAACTGTCCAGATCGAGATTGGGAGCTATCTGGAGATATAGAGGTGCCTGTTTCTCTTTATTGGAGGTGACAGTGTGATCCAGCAAGGTTATATTTAGATTCTGGCCTTTTCAATCGTATTGTTAATGTATATGACAGTGCAAAAATCATGTGTTTACTCACCTGAACATGAATCAGCTGTTTACTGTGGTTATTGAACTGACCAATAATCAACTCGTGTCTACAGTTACTACATGTAGCAATAATTAGATGTGCATTCTGATTATTGAAGTGAATAATCTTCAACTGAAAATAAACATTTAGTTTGGTTTGATTTTAATATTCAAAGAAATAAAGAGAGTTTAACTCTTTATTCTTAAAAAAAGCTACTTTCCAAGTAGTTGACCTGGGTTTGATTTCTGGGCACTGCAACGTTCCAATTTCAAATTCAACAATAAGAAGATTGATGAGGGTAGGGCAGTTGATGTTGTCTATATGGACTTTAGTACTGCCTTTGTCAAGGTCCCACATGGCAGGTTAATCGTGAAAATTAGTCACATGGCATACAGGGAGAGCTAGCGAAATAGATTCAAAATCTATTCAACAGTAGCAAGCAAAGGGTCATTGTTGAAGTTCGTTTCTCAGACCTGTGTCCTGTGGCTAGTGGTGAGCCACAGGGGTCGGTGTGGTACCTTCGGTATTTGTTATAAATGATCTGGATGCGAATGTACAAGACATGATGAGAAAGTTTGCAGACGATACAAAATTCGGAGGTATCATTGATAGCGAAAATGTTTGTCAAAAATTAGAGGGAAGTGGGCTGAGGATTGGCAAATACAATTCAATACAAATAACTGTGAGGTGTTGCACTTTGAAAAGTCAAACAAAGATAGGACTTACACCGTAAATACTAAGGTCCTGAGGACTGTTGTGGAACAGAGGGACACAGGAATACAAGTAAATATTCCTTGGAATGTAATGCCACATGTAGACAGGGTGGTGAAGACGCTATTTAGCATGCTGGCCTACATCAGTCAAAGCAACGAGTATAGGAGTTGGAACATTATGTTACAGCTGTGTAGGTCATTTGTGAGGTCGCACTTGGAGTATTGTGTACAGTTTTGGTTACCCTGTTACAGGAAAGACATAGTTAATAAAGGAAGGAGTGTAAAGAGGATTTACGAAGATGTTACCAGAATTAATAGGCCTGAGTTATATGGAGAGGTTACCCAGGATAGCACTTTATTCCTTGTAATGGAGGAGAATGATGTGTATAAAATCGTGAGAAATAGAGGTAGGATGAAAGCTTATAGCCTTTTTCCCAGGGATGGGGAATTAAAAACTGGAGGGCATAGGTTGAAGTAGACAGGGGAAAGGTTTAGGTAGGACCTGAGGGACAACGTCTTCACGTAGAGAGTGAATGGAATGTGTTGGCAGAGGAAGTGGTTGAGGGAGCGACTATAGCAACATTTAAAATTCATTTGAAAAGGTACATGGATGGGATGGGTTTAGAAGGATATGGACAAAATGCAGGTAATTGGAACTAGCACGTGGTCAGCATGGAGCAGTTTGGGCCGAAGGGCCTGTTTCCATGCTGCATCAGTCTATGAATCTATGACCAGAAAGAACTCCAAACTGAAAGGATATTCATGGATTGTTGACTTGTTCTGTTAATACATCATTATCCCCTTCTATGAAAAATACATCACTCAAATTGTTCCTTATTTTTCATAATGAAAGGTATCTGGGGTCTCCATTGTGGAAATGGGAAAGTAATATCTAGTAAAAGAACTGTGGGTGCTTGAAATCAAAAACCAAAACAGAAGCTGAGGTGGATATGATCGAGAGCGTCCAGTTGCTGGGATTGATGATAACCAACAATCAGTCCTGGACCAGACATGGAGATGTGAGGGTCAAGGAGGTACAATGATGCCCCTTCTTCCTCAGGATGCTTGGGAAATTCAGAATGTACATAAGGAACCTCACCAACCTTTTTAAATCCACCAAAGGAAACATTCCATCTCGGAGCATCACGGCTTAGTCCGGAAACCTCTCCACACAGGACCATAAGGGAGTTGTGAAAAAGGCCCATACCATCACACAAGCAAACCTCCTGCCCATTGACTGCATCTGCACTTCTCGTTCCTGGAAAGGCAGCCAATATCATCAAATATCGCTCCCATCCCGGATATAATCGCTTCCAAACTCTTGCACCAGACAGAAGATGCAAAAGCTTAATGACACGCACTAACAGGTTCAAGACCAGCATCTCCCTTGTTGTTATTAGGCTGTGAATGGAACTCTCAAAATTTAGATCCAATGGTGATCTTACTTTTGTACCCTCCTACATTAACATATATAGTTTAAATATATTCAGTTTTTGTCTAAATTCCATGAGAAGGATGTGGAAGCCTTTATTCATCTAATTTGAAAAGGTAGCGAAACAAATGTGGTGACCAGTGACCATGTGTTTTTTATTGATCCAAACAAAACTATAGGTAGAACGAGTGAGCTATCATGGAGATATCTGGGGCATATGAGGAGGTAAACAAAGCCGTCTTAAATGCATATGAGGTTGTGCCAGAAACCTACAGGCAACGTTTTAGGAATCTACGGAGGGACCCTGGCCAAACCTAAGGAGGAAGTGACAAATCTTCTTAAACAACTTACCTGCAAAGGTAAATTTTAATCGCATAGGACAAGAGCAGACGGTAAAGAAGTTACAATATTAAGAGATACAGGATCCTCTCAAACTGTGCTATTGCAACATGAGGAGATCAGTCCTTCTGAAGGATAGTTTCCAGAAAAGGTGCTAGAAACGGGAATTCAAGAAGTACTCAGTTATGAAAAGTGAGGTTAGAGTGTCCAATGAAGAGTGGAGTAGCCGTGGTAGGAATACTGGGCAAACTCTCAGCTCCAGGAATACAATTTGTCCTTGCTAATGATACAGCTGGTTCACAGGTAGGAATACTGCCTACTGTGGTTGAAAAACCAGTAGAAACAAGGTCAACTCAACTATTACAGGAAACATATCCAGGGGTTTTTCCTGACCGTGTGGTCATGAGCTCACAAAGTCAGAAGTTGAAACAGGAGAGATCAAAAAAGGCACTGATTGGAGAGTTGAAGTGGAATTAGCAGAGCCTGTTTGATGAGTTGGCTGAGAAAAACCAGACAGATGACATAAAATATATCTTAATTCAGATAAATTAACTGATTTACAGCAAAAAGATGTAAATTTAAAGCAATTGTATTAAAAGGCATTCACAGACAAAGAATCTAACTGTGTCCCTGAACATTACTGCCTTAAAAATGAGGAGAAATGGGCAGATGCTCATCACGTCATATTGCCAGTGGGTGATAGAGCAGAGGTGTTGCAAGTGGCGCATGACCTACCACTAGGGGGGCATTTCAGAGTGATGAAAACACAAGCTAAAATACAAAGCCACTGGCCTGTACTGACCAAGGATGCAGATGAATTTTGCCAGACATGTCATACATGTCAAGTAATTGAAAAACCACAGGCAGTGATAAAACCTGCACCTTTAATACGTATTGCTGCATTTGGGGAGAAATAGGGAAGGATGGAGGGGAGAGAGAAGGCAGGGGAGAGAGTGAGCGGAGACAGGGTGGCAGACGGAGCGGGGGGGGGAGAGAGAGACAGGTTGAAAGAGATGTGTGGGGAGAGAGAGCCAGAGAAGGGAGAGAGAAAATGGGGAGAGAGGGTCATGGAGAGTGAGATAAAGCGAGAGATAGGAGAAAGGCAGGTGAGGGTGATAGAGAGGGGAGTGAGATTAGGGGTAAAACAGAGTGGGAGAAAAAGACGGGAGAGGAAGAGCGTTGTGGAGGAAAGGGGAGAGAGGGGCAGACAGAAATTGGGGAGAGGGAAAGGGGTCATTGTGGAAGGGAAGAAGAAAAAACAGTGAGGTAGGGAGAGAAAGAGAGAAAGTGAGGGGGAGAGAAAGACAGCGCCGGACAGAATTTGGGCAGCAGAGAGAGATAGGGCAAGACAGAGAGAGAGAGAGATGTTGGAGAGAGACAGTGAGAGAGATTGGGGAAGAGATTGGGGTGAGATAGAGATGGCAGCAGATAGGGAGAGAGAGGGAGGAGAGAGAGATGTGGGGAAGATAGAGAAAGAGAGAGAGGTGGACTGCAGCAATTCGAGAAGGCAGCTCACCACCACCTTCCCAAGGGCAACAAGGAGTGAGCAATAGTTGCTGGGCCCAGCCAGTGGTGCCCACAGCCCACAGCCCACAGATGTATCAATAACAGAAAGGGACAAAGGGGAAGCCAACAAAGTACTGAACTGTTGGTTGTTCATCAACAGTGGGACAACTGATGGAATCCAAAACATGAGAGAAGTTCAATATACACGTCGGGAATAATAGGTTCATGCTGGACGGCCAAATGGGCTGAATGGTCTCCTCCTGTTCGTAGGGCTTATGCTTTATGGTCACTTCACAGGAACATCAGTTAGCTCTGTTTTTTCTCCTCACAAATGTTGCCAGACCTGCTGAGATTCTCCAACTAGTCCTGTTTTTGATTGTGTATTAATTTGCGGTGTTACATTTGATCGTGATATTGAAATAATTTGTTCGTTTCACTACTTTCAGATACTCTCTGGGGGCTCACTGATTTACGAAAGCTCATGTTACAAACGCGACCCCACAGAAGGGGGATAATTTGAAAGACACGCCATATGAACATTACCCATCCTGACAAACAGCAGCTTCACATTGTCCTGCATTGTGTTCCAATTGGGAATGCAATCCAGAATGGAACCCATTCACAACCCGGGGACTGTCTGTCCTTTAAGAGCTGAATTCTGCAACACACTGAACTTTAGAATAAGTTCAATGAAATCTGGAGCTTTGTTTGAAGGTGTTTGAGTGAACAACATCATTACTGGCAATGTATACCTCCATTATTCCTTGTTTCGATATTATGATGGGATTGTACACTGACGTTTCAGAGATCTATATATTCAATACCAAGAGGGACTCAACTTCAGATCATTCTTCAGTGATTAACACACCCCTGCAAAACAGCATCAGCCTGTCTTCACGAAGATGCAACTTAATGTCGAGAAAGGTGAGACCTATTAGTGGGAAAATGGAAAGACTGGGCTATGGCGTGTTAAATATTGACAAGTTGTGAAATCTTCAACATCGAATTGAAAAACAAACAAGGCAGATGTGAATTTCTGTTCGCTACAGAGATTTCCAAACTAGCTCAGTCACATGTTAACATCTACGTTCCCTGGCCAGCCAAATTTCCAGACCAGTGACATTGTTCCACTGTGTGAGGGCAGTTTTCTGACTGGATATTGCAACATGAAGTTATTAACTGTAACAGAGTCTTTATCATCATATTATTTACTTTGCTGTCTGCATGGTGTGAATTCTATTTAAAACAGTGGTCAATTTAAAACAGCGTGTATAGTGGTGAATTCTGGCAAGGTGACAGTGTCCCTCCCCCTGGGTTGGGAGGCCTGGTGACAAGCCACATCTGCTCCAGAGATGCGGAGAGTCACAAGATCATACAGATGTGCAGAAGAGAATCAGTCTCTTCAGTCTAACTTGCTGACCAGATATTCTAAATTAATCTGGTCCCATTCACCAGGACTTAACCAATATCCCTCTCAACCCCTCCTGTTCGGATAGCCATGCAGATGCCTTTCATATGGTGTAAGGTACTCGCCTTCTCCACTTCCTCTGGCAACTTGTCCCATACACGCTCCACTATCTGGGTAAAAGCTTTGCCCCTCAGTTCCCTTTTAAATATTTCCCCTCTCGCCTTCAAGCTGTTCCCTCTAGTCTTGGATGCCCCTATCTTGGGAAAAAGACCTTGGCTCTTCACCTTCATTTTTTTATAAATCTCTATAAGACTTCCCCTCAGCCGCCATACTCCGGAGAAAATCGCCTCCAACCGGTTCAGCTTCTCCCTCCAGCTCAAACCCTCCAGACCTGGCAACATGCTAGTAAATCTTTTCTGAACTCTTTCAAGTTTCATAATATCTTTCCTGCAGAAGGGAGATCCGAATTTAACGTCGTACTCCAAAAGTGGCCTAACCAATGTCCTGTACAGCCACAACATGACATTCCAACTCTTATACTGAATGCAATGATCAATAAAGGCAAGCATGCCAAATGCCTTCTTCACAGTCCTGTCTACCTATAACTCCATTTTCAAGGAACAATGCATTTGCACTCCAAGATCATTTTGTTTGCCATCATTTCCCAGGACCTTACCATTAAATGCATGTTATACCCTGATTTATCTTACAAAAATGGAACACCTCTCGTCAATCTGAAATAAACTCCATCTGCCTCTCCTCAGCCCATTGGCCCATCTGATCAAGATCCATTGGACTCTGATGAAACTTTATTCGCCGACCAGTGCACCTCCAATTTTCGTGTCATTTGCAAACGTACTAACCATCCCTCCGATAATGATATCCAAGTCACAATGGATTTTCAGGAGCAGGGGTGCATCAGCATACACAGACTGATTTTATCAATGGACATGTTGAGAGAACAGTGTGTCCTGGACCTTGTTCATCGTGACAAAGACTGCGATTAGAGAGTGAGAAAGCAGCAGGTCAATGGTTTCGCCCAGGGCTGTCCCAATCTGACCCTATCCTTCCCCCACCCACACTGGACCCAGACATGGAATGCACACAGACCCAACGCTGCAGTTTCAAAAACAGAGCAGCCACAACGCACGGTTACAATACAAATTCACACAAGACTGTTGCACAATGTCTTTGCACAGGTTGGTGCAGATTTGTCCCAAAACTTAATGCAACATGTTGAACAAATGAACAAGTTTATTCCACAAATGAATACAATATTATGGCACACGAAGACACACAGGTAAAGTCAGCAAGCTGAATGCTCTTGAGATATATACAATAGCCGGTGGACGCAATGTACACTGGAGCACACTATAAAGGTTGGAAAATGGGAAGCCTTCAAAAATGACATAACGAGAGTCCAGAGACAGTATATCCCTGTTAGGGTGAAAGGAAAGGCCGGTAAATGTAGGGAATACTAATGATGAGAGAAATTGAGATTTTGGTTAAGAAAAAGAAGGAAGCATATGGCAGATATAGACAGGAGAGATCGAGAGAATCCTCAGAAGAGTATAAAGGCAGTAGGAGCATTCTTAAAAGGGAAATCAGGAGGGCAAAAAGGGGACATGAAATAGCTTTGGCAACTAGAGTTAAGGAGAATCCAAACAATTCTTACAAATACATTAAGGAACAAGTGGTAACTCGGGAGAGAATGGGGCACCTCAAAGATCAGCAAGGTATCCTTTGTGTGGAGGTGCAGGCGATGGCGGAGATTCTAAACGAGTATTTTGCATCAGTATTTACTGTGGAAAAGGACATTGAAGATATAGATTGGAGGTAAATAGATGGTAATATTTTGAAAAACAAAATGTCCATATTACAGAAGAAAAGATGTTGGATGTATTGAAATACATAAAAATTGACAAATCCCCAGGACCTGGTCAGGTAAATCCTCAAACCCAGAGGGAATCTAGGGAATGCGTGTTGGGGCCCTTGCTGAGATATTTGTAGCACTGTTAATCACAGGTGAGGTGCCGAATGATTGGAGGTTGGCTAACGTGATGCTAATATTTAGAAAGGTGTTAAGGACAAGGCAGGGAACTATAGACCTGGGCGCATTACACCAGTGGTGGGTAATTGTTGGAGGGAATCCTGAGGGACGGGATGCACATACATTTGGGAAGGCGAGGACTCATTATGGATAGCCAACATGGCTTAATGCATAGGAAATCATGTCTCATAAACTTGATTGAATTTTTGAATAAGTAACAAAGAGGATTGATGAGGGCAGACTGGTGGACGTGATCTATATAGAATTCACTATGGTGTTTGAGCAAGGTTCCTCATGGGAGACTGGTTAGCAAGGTTAGATCTCATGCAATACAGGGACAACTAGCCATTTGGATACAGAACTGGTTCAGAATGTAGAAGACTGTGGGTGGTGGAGAGTTGAAGGTTTTCTGATTGGAGGCCTGTGTCCACTGCTGTGTCGCAAAGATCAGTGCTGGGTACACTAATAAGCAGTATAGTTTTTACATCTGCAGATAACACCAACGTTGGAGGTGTAATGGACAGCAAAGAGGGTTACCTCAGATTTCAACAGAATCTTGATCAGATGGACCAATGGGCTGAGATGTGGCAGATGAGGTTTAATTCAGATAAATGTGAGATGCTGCATTTTGGAAAAGCAAATCTTAGCAGGACTTATAAACTTAATGGTAGTGTCCTGGGGAGTGTTGCTGAACAAAGATGCCTTGGAGTGCAGGTTCATCGCTCCCTGAAAGTAGAATCGCAGGTATATAGGATAGTGAAGAAGTTGCTTGGTATACTTTCCTTTATTGGTCAGAGCACGGAGTACAGGAGTTGAAAGGTCATGTTGCGCCTGTACAGGATATTGGTTAGGCCATTTTAGGAATATTGCGTGCAATTATGGTATCCTTCCTATCGGAAGGATGTTGTGAAACATCAAAAGGTACAGAAAAAAATTACAGGAATGTTGCCGGGGTTGGAGGATTTGAGCTACAGGCAGAGGCTGAATAGGCTGGGACTGTTTTCCCTGGAGCGTGGGAGGCTGAGGGGTCACCTTATAGAGTTTAATTAAGTCATGAAGGTCATGGGTTGGGTAAACAGACGAGGTCTTTTACCTGGGGTGAGGGAGTCCAGAACTACAGAACATAGATTTAGGGTGAGATGGATAAAATATAAAAGAGAACTCAGGGGCAACTTTTCATGCAGAGGGCGGTATGCATATGGAGGATCTGCCAGAGGAAGTGGTGTAGGCTGGTACAATTACAGCATTTAAAAGGCATCTGGCTGGATATATAAATAGGAAGAGTTGAGAGGGATATGGGCCAAATGCTGACAAAGGGGAGTATAATGAGTTTCGATGTCAAGTCAGCACGGACGAGATGGACTGCACGGTCTGTTTCCGTGCTTGACATCTCTATAACTCAATGACTCAGTTCACAATATCACACAAGATTATTATACGCATGAAGTCTTTATTTAAACAGAACAAGAGTGTGTGATAGAATTGAATGAAAGATGAAGAAACAAATGTACTTCCTTCCTAGCAACATGTCAGGGGACTTTCCAGGCTGTTCTGCTTTCTCATCAATAGTTTATCTGTCAATGCTAGGAAGAAGCTGCTTGACACAAATTGTGTTAAAGATGTTTACACCCAGTGAGTGTGGGTTACTGCGCACACCAACAGCAATATCGAGCTGTGAGACTCTGTGACTGTCACTCTCTCTCTCTCACACACACACACACACACACACACACACACACACACACACACACACACACACACACACACACACACACACACACACACACACACACACACACACACACACACACACACACACACACACACACACACACACACACACAGTCACTGTGTAATCGACCTCTGCTGGTGACTCTAAGTGTTACACACAATCACTCCAAAACTCCTATCCCAACTTCTTGAAGAACATCGTCCTCTGCTGCTGCTGTCTATAGCTTGGTGCACCTCGATCGGGAGAAGGCAGCTGAGATCCGGTGACTCCATGGAAAACTATAGGCTGTGACAGACCGAGAGCTCTGACACAAGAAACAGGACAGAACGTTGCAGGAAAACCTCGCCCACACGGACCAGTTCCAGTTCCAAATGGAAAGAGACCATTTCCGTGAGAGGAGGGCCAGTGGGGACCGGCAAGCAGCATCAGGATATAGTGACAAGCCAGAAGGAGAGTGAAGGGAGCTCCAAGTATCTGAAATACTGCAACACTGAGCAATGTACATCAGGTTCTGGGTTCGTGGTGCTGGAAGAGCACAGCAGTTCAGACAGCATCCGAGAAGTAGTAAAATCGACGTTTCGGGCAAAAGCCGTTCATCAGGAATAAAGGCAGAGAATCTGAAGCGTGGAGAGATGAGCTAGAGGAGGGTGGGGGTGAGGGTAGGGAGAAAGTAGCATAGAGTACAATAGGTGAGTGGGGGAGGGGATGAAGGTGATAGGTCGGGGGCGTTGAGAGGGTGGAGTGGATAGGTGGAAAAGAAGATTATTCCTGATGAAGGGCTTTTGTCCAAAACGTTTATTTTACGGCTCTCGGATGCTGCCTGAACTGCTGTGCACTTCCAGCACCACTAATCCAGAATTTGGTTTCCAGCATCTGCAATCATTATTTTTACCTAGATGATTTTAACCCTACTGTTAATTCTCTTGCAAGGATGCCTGCCTTGAAGAAGTTTTCCTCCTCTCTCTACAATGTACATCAAGTCCTAGTAGGAAGGGTCAGGACCAAATGCAATTCCTAGGGAACCAGGTCTCTACCCAGAATGGGTTAATGTGGGCCTTTGGGGTCCTACCGTTCCAGCGAGATAGTGAGAGGCCCCACACAGACGCATTCACACCCGCCAACAGATGGGGACTCCCGCTGCCTTTCTCCCAGGTAACTGAACCTTTAGAACCCACCCCTGACACACAGTCCAAACTAGATCCCATGAATCCTGTGGTTACCAAGCGTCAACCAGCTGATGGTCACATGACACACCCCACACCCATTGCAGCCATCCAGCTGGTAGGCAACACCAGAAAGGGGACTCTCTTTTAATTCCCCTCAGACCTAGACACTGTTTTGGATGAGAACTTCCAATGAGAACATCTCCAGATGTTCAATAACATTCACCACAGATTAATACCAATTACAATCACAACATCAGGGATACAATAACCGGAATGGTGTCCTTCCCCAACAAAATGAATACATTCCCACCTGAACCACATGATAATCGAATGAGGGGCAGGGAAATATGAGGAAAAACGCAGACCTGCGGTTAACACGAAAGAGAAGGGAACTCCTTAATGATCTAGCCACAGCACACGGGTCAGGAGTGTCACCGGTCAGTGTCCTTGACTTGGCTAATTTGGAGAATAAACTCAGGATCCTGACCCAACAAGTAACTGAGCCCAAGATGGACTGAACACAGATAATCACCAGGAGACAATCGGACAGCTAGTGACGTATCAGACTGGCCATCACTGACTCGCCATCCTGGAGTGTAACTCCAAAACAATTAATCAGGTCATCCAGGGCCCAATCAAGGATGGCGGTGAACAGGAAAACCAAACCCTGTGCAGTATCTACGGGAACAGGATGATGGAAAAGCTGAGAAAGGACCTCAGGCAGGCTGACCAATAGAAAGGCCACACCCAGATTACTAACAAACTGCGTGACCATTTGTTCCAGGAGAAGACCCACATGACCATCTTTCACTGTCAATTACAGCAGCTCACCAAGTTCTGGTTTCATGACAGCTGCAAGGACACTCTCAGTGAGGCACTGGACTTGGTGCCAGGGATTTCAGTTATCCCGAGGGACACAGTTGAGATGAGGACATTTGAAGTCGAACATATTGGGATTATATAAAAAAAAGAATGTGGATGGGTTCCCATGACACTCTGCCAAATGGTATGGAGAGACGGGGACATTGGCAGGGACCAGACTGAAGTAAATGTGAACGAACAGGACTTGGATTTGTCAGGCAAACTGGCATGTTCCCACCCTGTACGTATTCTATGATTCTATCACATACCATAGCCTCTCACATCAAGCTGTTATCCTAACCGCGCTCTCCTTGATATATCTTGGGATATCAGAGAATGGAACTCCTTCATGATCCAGCCTTAGCACACGGGTCAGCAGTGTTACCGGTCAAAACTCTCGACTTGGCTACTTCGAGATACCGGTGGTTATGGCTGCAGGCTGCAGATGGTAGATACTCCAACACTATAGTCGATCACTATGAATAAGGCCTTGACACACGCCCAGGGTCTATAAGATAGGTGTAACTCCCAGAGTAATCATTTTATTCCTATTCATTTGCATGATATGAGTGTCACTGGCTGGGCCAGTATTTATTGCAGCTATTGAGAAGGTGAGGTTGAGCTGCTTCCTTGAACCACTGAAGGCCATGTGCTGAAGGTAGACCCACAATTCCCAGAGGTAGAGAATTACAGGGTTTTGACCAGCAGGTCTTGTTCACTTGTCTTTGGTCCGATCACTGAATGTTGTCTATGAATCACGATCCTGTTTGGTTAGTCCGTAAAGGATGTGTTTTGTAGAAACAATTCGGGATGGCACGTTGGCTGCGTGTTTAGCACTGCTCCCTCACAATGGCAGGGAGCCAGGTTTGATTCCATCCTTAAACGACTGTCTGTGTGGAGTTTGCACGCTCTCCCTGTGTCTGTATGGATGTCCTCTGCATGCACGAGTGGTTTTCTCCCACAGTCCAAAGGTGGCCAGGTTCGGTGGATTGGCCATGGGAATTGCAGGGTCATTGGGATGGGTCAGGAGGTGGGACTGTGTGGGATTCTTTTCAGAGGGTCATTCTGTAGTCGATGGGCCGTACAGCCTGCTTCCACACTGCAGAAATTCGATTATGCATTTCGATTATATCACTTATCAGTTGTATGGTGACCAGTTTGACCAAAGTACACAATGGTTTTCACACAAACTCTAACAACAAGCATTAGTACTTTCTACAAGTAGATTTGTAATTCATTTGCACAAGCTTCTCTCTGTTCAAACATTCGGGAAACAAAAACAAGTGAACAAGACCTGCTGGCTCAAAACCCTGGAATTCCCCCCCCCCTCAGGGCATTGTGGGTCCACTTCCAGCACATGGCCTACAGCGGTTCAAGGAGGCAACTTACTCTCACCTTCCCTATAGCATCAAGGGACGGCTAATAAATACTGGCCCAGCCAGTGGCATTAATATCCTGCAAATCAATAGAAATAAAATGATTACTCTGGGTATGTGTCTAGGTTAGGGGTGAGTGCTGGCGGTGGGAAATGTAGCAGCCTCCTGACTATTTTAGTGAGTTGCTGGAAAAGCACAGCCTGTGAAGCAGCATCAGGAATTATGAAGGGCTTCTGCTCGTGTGTGAGGATGGTTGTGTGAAGGTGTGGGTGTGTGCATGCATGTATGTTTGCGTGTCTGCGTGAGTAGGTGTCTGGGCTGTCTCACTGTCTGTGTGTGTGTGTAAACTGTAAGTTCCAATCAGTACAGAAGCCTGGCCTATGCTTTCTGTTAACTTAGGTTCGAAAGACAGTTACATTGAGGAATGCTCATGTATTCTGAAATCATTAACTTCTGAAACAACTGTGAGAATCACGAAGCTTGTTTTCCCGTGCACGGCCCCAGGGAGCTATGACTCACTAACTCTCTGTTGAAAAGTTGATATATAGGCATTCGAAAGAAATTAGACAGGATTGTGAGGATAGTTTTCTCTCAGTCTTGTGATGTCAAATGAATTGGTTTTAATTGCGGATTTAAAAACGTGTAGAAATTTAAGCAGGATAATAATGTCACAATTATCTATATTCTAATGTGCAGTACTCATTCATATTTTAGAATTAATTCTTTTCATAAACTGTCAAAAGCAATTGATATAAAAGCAGATTTTAATGTCCTGCCTATATCTATGAGCCCACATTTGGATAACACTAACCGGTGAATTGGAAGTTCAGATGCTCAGAGTTTATAACGATAATCCTAAATACTAAGTTGTTTCTGCTATAATATAATTGCAGATTTACTCATATCGATATGTTTCTATGGGCCTGGGCGTGAAGGAGCCCTGAGCAGTATCTCCACTCTGAAACTTTGTGTTCGCTCCTTTTAAGAATAAAGGAAGTAATGGGCAGATCGACAATGTGTGTTAGATTGCTGTTGTTTGAAAAGTCCTGCCCAAATGGTCATTTTAAAACCATAAGGCATTGGAGAAAATGAAGGCCATTCAGCCCATTGACTCTGTTCTGCCAGTCAATGAGATCATGACTGATCATCCTCTATTCTACAATCGGGCCTTTTCCACATAACTCCTGGATTCCCTTCCTGATGTAACAACGCTGTTTGTCTCAGCCTTGAATATGTTCCATGACCCAACCTCGACAGTCGGAAATAATTCCACAGATTCACGTCCTTCAGAAGGAAGGTGATCCTCCTCATTTCTGTCTGAAATGGGTGACCCCTTGTTGTGAGACTATACCCTGTGGTCCTGGCCACTCCCACAAGGGGAAGCAAACTTTTCAAACTTGCTCTGGAACGTCTTCGAATAATCTTGTCCATTTCAGTAAGTTCGCCTCACATTCTTCTAAACTCCAAAGAGTGCAGAACCAACCGACTCAACCTCTCCCCATTAGACAATTCCTCCATCCCTGAGATCACCCAAGTGAACCCTCTCTGGACTGTCTCCAATCTATCTTCCCTTAGATGAAGAAACCAAAACTGTTCACATTATTCCAGCTGTGGTTCCACACCTGCCTTGTATAGTTTTAGCCAAACTTCCCCATTGCTATGTTACATTCCCACTGAAGTTAAAAATCACACAACACCAGGTTTAACTTTATACACCCCAGTCCAACAATGGCATCGCCAAATCATTCCCATTGAAATAAGACCAACATTGCATTAAAAAGAACAGAGAACTGTGGTTGCTGGAAATCAGAAACAAATTCAAAAATTGGTGAAGAAACTCAGTGGCTCTGCCAGCATCTGTGGACCGAAAATAGAGTTAACGTTTCAGGTCCAGTGACTCTTCTTCAGAACTGCGTTTTTCCAGCAATTTCTGATTTTGGTTCGAATATTAATTGGGGTTGGTGGACGCAGTAGTAATTGGGGTTAGATGCCCCTGTCTTAATTGGGGTTGTAGGCCCCTGTAGTAATTGTGGTTAGAGGCCATTGTGTTTTGTGGGGGTAAAATCTGCTGTGTTTTGTGGGGTTAGGCCCCTGTGTTTTGTGGGGATAGAGGCCCCTGTACTAATTCGGGTTATAGTCCCCTGTAGTAATTGATGTTAGAGTCCTTTGCATTAACTGGAGTTCGAGGCCACTATGTTTTGTGGGGTTTGTGGCCCCTATTGAAATTGAGATTAGAGCGTCCTGTAGTAATTGGGGTTAGAGTCCCTTGTGTTTGTGGGGGTAAAGGCCGCTGTGCTTTGCGGGGTTAGAGGCGCCTGTGTTTGTGGGGTTAGAGGCCCCTGTAGTAATTGAGGTTAGAACCCCCTGTGTTTCTGGAGTTAAAGACCTCTGAAGTAATTGGGGTTAGAGTGTCCTGTAGTAATTGGAGTTAGAGTGCCCTGTAATAATTGACGTTAGAGTCCTTGTATTAATGGGAGTTAAAGACCGTTATGTTTTGTGGGGTTTGTGGCCCCTGTAGTAATTGAGATTAGAGCATCATGTCGTAATTGGGGTTAGAGTCCCCTGTGTTTTGTGTGAGTAGAGGCCGCTGTGCTTTGTGGGGTTAGAGGCTTCGGTGTTTTGTGGGATTAGAGTGCCCTGCAGTAATTGGGGTTACAGGCCCCTGCAGTAATTGGGGTCAGACGCCCCTGTGTTTCGTGTGTTTAGGGGCCCCTGTGTTTGTGGGGTTAGAGGCTCCTGTAGTAATTGAGTTTCGAATCCCCAGTGTTTGTGGGGTTAAAGACCCTTGTAGTAATTGGGGTTAGAGCGCCCTGTAGTAATTGGGGTTAGAGTGCCCTGTAGTAATTGAGGTTAGAAGCCCCTGTAATAATTTGGGTTAGAGTGCCCTGTAGTAATTTGGGTTAGAGTGCCCTGTCGTAATTGTGGATAGTGTGCCCTGTATAATTGAGGTTGGAGGCCCCTGTGTTTAGTGGGGTTAGAGTGCCCTGTAGTAATTGGGGTTAGAGGCCTCGGTGTATTGTGGGGTTAGATTGCCCTGCGGTCATTGGGGTTAGAGTGCCCTGTGGTAATTGCTGTTGTAGTCCCCTGTAGTATTTGGGGTTAGAGGCCCCTGTACATTTTGGGGTTAGAGGTCCCTGCTTTTAGTGCGGTTAGAGGCACCTTTTGAGCAAAAACACATCATTCCTCAAATGACCAATAGGAAACTAAAGGGAGACTCTCTTATTTCCTCTTCTGACACCCTGACCATGCCTGACCTAGAGCAAATATGGATCCATCAGGGGTCGCCTCTGATGAGGAAAAGCAAAGATGAACCATGGTTGTTATGAAAATATTTGCAATAAGCTTTGGGTTACACGAGTACGACAGACATGTCTGCCCGATTCACTTCTGCCAATTCTAGTTGATTATGTTCATATACATACACATGTCGGTAAGGAGGGAATGGCCGATGGAATTCTCCAAACCTGGTGGAATCCCCACCTGCAAGAAAAAGCAAAATACATAGTTGCAAATTGCCTAATTAGTCAAGAGCATTATCCTGGGAAAGGAATAGAGTGTCCACCAGGTGAAACTCCTTTGCCAAGTGCACCTTTAGATACTATCCGGTTCTGTTTTATAGAGTTACCTAGATGCCATTGGTATAAGTATTGCTGAGTGATAATCGATGTAGTTAGTAAATGGATTGAAGCTTATCCCTGTAATGACTGCACAGCAACGTTGACTTGTAAAATTCTGCTAAGGGAAATTATACCTAGATTTGGGACACCAGTAATGGTCTCTGTTGATAATGGCTCTCACTTCTGTATGGAGCTAAACAAGGAAATATGTAAGAGTTTGAATTTGAATAAAAAATTCATTGTGCCAACCATCCCCAAGCAATGGGAATTGTAGAAAAAGCCAATGGTACCTTAAAAAGTCAGCGAAGCAAGTCGGGAGAAGAAACGAGCCTTAATTGGCTGTAAGTACTCCCAATTGCCCTCGTTAACATGAGAACACTGCCACAGAAAAAGACGGGATCCACAGCAGCTGAAGACATAAATAGAAAGCACCTGAGGACTCCCTGGTCTGCACCATTACCTGCCCAACACCCTGTTGATATGCATGCCATGGCAGAAGAGTACCTGATTAAGCTAACCAAAGCATTGCAGTCTTATCATCAACAGGTCAAAGAAGCCGATCGAGTACTAGGGAAGTAAGAATAATGAGATCCAACGTTTAAAGTCATTAACCCTGGTGAGAAGGTACTATTGAAAGACTTTAATAATGAAAAATTGGGCCCCTACTGGAAAGGTCCTGATTAAGTACTTTTGAGAAAAGAAACTGCAGTAAATGTAGAAGGACATTACAAGCTTGTATCACCCCTACAGTATTAGTGTTAGTACTGATACAGGCTCCGAAGAAAACCAAATCCAAAAACAAACTCCCAGTTGTAATCAACCCACCTGTGATATCTCAGACCGGCAAAAACCCCAATGAGACTGTATAAATGAAACCTGTACTAATACCATTGGAAGTCATGAATGCAGTAGCCCAGCTGAAACTCATTTACATTATTCACATTATGTGTCCAAACATCACTCTCGACCTTATTCTTATCCTCGCGACACTTCTATGCCAGTCATTATGAGATTCCATCACCTCATCTGCTCCGTCAACCGAAAACTGTTACTTAGAAATGTTTTTTCCCCTCTCAAAATGAACTGTACAGATTACGGTATTGAGCACATAGTACTGAAATCACTAAATCCGAAGGCACCGATTGCCATGAGACTGACCACCTGAACCTTCTCGACAGAATCCTCTACTATCTGACCTACTACCATTGATAGAAATACCTTTACATGTTTCCTATATTCAGTAGCTGCTGTAATGAACAAGACAAACTGGAAAGATGAAGAAAGACCAAAAAATACTATGCCCTGCCAACCCTCTTTCTGTTGCTAATAGTTTCTTTATTCAAGCTAAACCCCATGATCCATGTGTCATCTGCTCACTCTTCAATCATTCTGATGGACAGTGTATAAATAGGACTCACCCACGTATGCAATCCCTCTATGATGGAAAAACCCAGTCGGTTGAATACACTTGAACAAGCAGACGTTTGTCGTACCCACTGTTTCCAAAGATTCAGCTCTCGCTCTAAGTGGACTCGTCATTCACTCACAGAAGCGTACCCTTGGAACTCCTTTTAGCATTGATTAGCGATGTGAAAATAAAGCCTACTCAAATTTACCCAATAACTTGTACGGACATTAACTCCTAATACGCACTGTATCACTTTTCACCACCCACCATGAAGTACCTGAAGTAGATGATGAATAGAACGTTCACCAACATATGAATCAGTATGGAACAAAAAGTAAAGAAAAACAAAGGGGCTTACACAACTTCTTCCATCAACAAAACTGGTCGTCCAATTTGTTGTGAGGTCTAATTCCTAGCTGGGCTGGTGAGATGGCTCTAGATCAGATAAGTGACCCTGCGTATGACATCGAAAAATTTGCCAACTCAACTGCCCACGCTTTGACGCTGGTGAACAAAGAATTACAGGAGAACCGGATGATGTCGCTTCAGAATTGGCTGGTGCAAGATTTCCTCCTTGCTAAAGAAGGAACCGCTTGTTCAGTCATTGGCCCGCAGTGTTGCACCAACATCAATGATTTCTCAAAAGATATTTTGGACGACACAGATGTTATCAACAAAATAGGTCAAGATGCAGGGAAGATACCTGCCCCACCGTCATCGGATTCATGTGAATGGAATGGTTCCTGCTGGCTATAGTCACTGTGCGATGGATCGTGTGGGACGTACTGGTAGCCCTTGATCTCATCCTAGGAATATACATTGTCATCTGCTTATGCATGAAAAGGACCGTACATTGCTTTTCACCTTAGAGAAAGAGGAATCTGGTTAATCAAACCTTGTCTATCTATGAACCTTCATGCCTGAACTCCCATGCTGAAACCCAGTAGCTTTCAGACTCTGCTCCTATGGATGATGACTCGCCAGAGGAGGCACTTGACTTATTGAGAATACAAATCAACTAACTGGACTAATTATACTTGTATAAGGTACGTAGTTGTCATGAAATGACAAAAGGAGCGAATGAGAAAGTCTATAGCCTTAAAACTTAAACATTTAGACTAAAATGTAATGTTGAATCATAGAACATATTTGCTACACATCAGAAAATAGAAAGGCAGAGAGGGTAAGGCAATTAAGAACATTTGCCTGAACCCAGTAAGTTTAGCTTATAGGTATCAGTGCTATGTTGTAACAGTGGTGCTATTAGTAAATACAGGGGATGACTAAAATTAAACTAAATTGCCTGTAAGAGGTTTTTCCTTCTTGCAGTCCACCAAAGAGTGCGATCTCTGCGATGAACCAAGAGACATCCTTAAAGGTTGAGTCCACAAGCCTGGGCCGTCTCAAATCTGTACTTTAACAGCTGCACTTGGAGTATTCTGTACAATTCTAGTCACCGCATTATAGGAGTGATGTGGAAGCTTTGGAAAGTGTTCAGAGGAGATTTACAAGGATGTTGCCTGGTATGGAGGGAAGGTCTTAAGAGGAAAGGCTGAGGGACTTGAAGCTGTTTTCGTTGGAGAGAAAGTTGAGAGGTGACATAATTGAGACATATAAGATAATCATAGGATCAGATAGAGTGGACAGTGAGAGCCTTTTTCCTCAGATGGTGATGGCTAACGAGGATGGCATACCTTTAAATTGAGGGGTGATAGATATAGGACAGAGGTAGTTTCTTTACTCAGAGAGTAGTAGGGGCGTGGAATGCACTCCCTGCAACAATAGTATACTCACTAACTTTAAGGGCATTTAAATGGTCATTGGATCAACATATGGATGGAAATGGTATACTGTCGTTTAGATGGGCTTCAGATTGGTTTCACAGGTCAGCGCAACATCAAGGGCCAAAGGGCCAGTACTGTGCTGTAATGTTCTATGTCCTATGTTCTATGAAAATGTCATCAGTGTATTCTTAATTCCAAGCATATATTTAGGACAGATTCTGCAATCCGCTGTGGCAGGAATTGAATCTGAGCCTCTGGATTAATCTGTAATTTCCCCCAGACCCAAGAACCCTACCCTTCCATCTCAATGACCGCTGACGCCAGCTACACCCATCCCTATCTCTGTAACCTTCTCCAGCCCCAATACCTCCGCACAGTCCCTGCAACTTTCCATGTCCATACAATCTTCTGCTACCTTATATTTGTAACAACCTCCAGCCCAACCTGCATCCTTATATCTGCCACCTCCTTCCCTAAATTCAAATCGAGCTGATCTTGTTAATATTGATTTTGCTTCACGTATCTCTTGTGCAATGTAAACTTTATGATTCACTTTGTCGAAGCACCCTATGATCTGTATGCCCTTGCTTATTATGATCTACTTGTACTGCTCACAAATAAAGCTTTCCATTGTCCTGAGGTACACCTGACTACAATAAATCAAATCAAATCAAATAATCCAGCCACAATCCACCACGCTATCTCTGTACCCCCTGTGAACACATGCACTCACCCTATCTCTGTCATCTCCTCGAGCACCTACATCCTTCTCTATTTCCATAGCTTCTTCCAGCATTTACATCTCTCTCTATCTCGGGATACGCCATTTTTCCCACTCTCTGTAATATTCTCCAGCAGTTACATCCCTCCTTCTGTATCAAACCACCTCCACCATCCACATCATTCGCTGCCTCTGAGGTATACTCCATCACCATACTGTTTCCGATCTTCATCATCTCCTCCATTCCATACACACCTTCCTGTCTCTGTAATCTCTTCCACCCCAAGAGCCTCTCTAATTCTGTAATTTCATCCAGCAACAGTGTCCATCAGTGCTACCTCCTCCAACACCAACAAATGCCCTTATCTGTGAAAACTCATCCAGCTTTTACACATTTGGGCCAACAAGTACACACCGTACCTCCGAAGAGGAAACCAACCAGATCCATTCCCGTCGTCTCTTACTCTACATTTACCTCTGATTAATGCCCCTAAGCTGCACATCGTTGGATTGTGGCAGGAAACAGGAGCACCTGGACGAAGCTCATGCAGACACGCGGAGAACGTGCAAACTCCACATAGACAATTGCCTGAGGTTGGAATCAAACTCAGAACCCTTGAACGGAGGCAGCAGCACTAACCACTATGCCACCATATCCTTACACTGACAGTAAACCAACATTGCTGGTTTGAATGTAAAACTGCTCACTCTTGCAGTTACTGTAGTCTCCTGAAACTTGTGTTACTCAACAGTTTTATCAGAAATAATAGTACTCTTCTGATTCCACTGCAGCTTCAGTGCTGGTTAAAGAACACACACTCATTGCAATAACGGTAAGCGATTTGCTGCATTGTTGGAATACGCACTATGTTTAATTCATTTCGAGCACAAACACTGACCAACCTTGGATCATTAGAACTATCCAACCGAGACACAAGAATTGGACACGGACATAAGGGATATAGTTAGCAAGTTTGCAGATAACACCAAAATTGGAGGTGTCATGGACAGCGAAGAAGGTTACCTCAGATTTCAATGGGATCTTGATCAGATGGGCCAATGGGCTGAGAAGTGGCAGATGGAGTTTAATTCAGATAAATGCTGCATTTTGTAAAAGCAAATCTTAGCAGAACTTATACTCTTAATGGTAAGGTCCTAGGGAGTGTTGCTGAACAAAGAGACCTTGGAGTGCAGGTTCATAGCTCCTTGAAAGTGGAGTCGCACGTAGATAGGATAGAGAAGAAGGCGTTTGGTATGATTTCCTTTATTGGTCAGAGTATTGAGTACAGGAGTCGGGAGGTCATATTGCGGTTGGACAGGACATTGGTTAGGCCACTGAGGGAATTGTGCGTGCAATTCTGCTCTCCTTCCTATCGGAAAGATATTGTGAAACTTGAAAGGGTTTCTCAACGATTTGCAAGGACGTTGCCAGGGTTGGAGGGTTTGACTTACAGCAAGAGGCTGAACAGGCTGGGTTGTTTTCCCTGGAGCATCGGAGGGTGAGGGGGTGACCTTATATAGGTTTACAAAATTATGCGGGACATGGATATGATTAATAGACAAAGTCTTTTCCCTGGCTCGGGGAGTCCAGAACTAGAACGTTTAATGTGAGAGGGGAAAGATATAAAAGAGACCTAAGGAGCAGCTTTTTCACGAGGAGAGTGGTACATGTATGGAATGAGCTTCCAGTGGAAGTGGTCGAGGCTTATACTATTACAAAATTAAAAGGCATTTAGATGGGTACAAGAACAGGAAGAGTTTAATTGAAAGGATATGGGCCTGGTGCTTGCAGATGGGACTAGATTGGGTTGAGATATCTGGTCGGCATGGCCGGGTTGGACCGAAGGGTTTGTTTCCATGCTGTAAATCTCTATGACTCTATGACTGCACATATAGTGATGATCATTTCAGATTATAAGAAGTTATTCCTGCTTTTAGAAGCAGGATTTTTATGACTTGCTACATGGGTTAACCACTTCCTGATAGTCCTGTCTGAAATGCTTCACAGTTTAGAAACTTTCCAAAGAAAATTCAGTCAACACTGTTCTCTTCTCAATGTATTACATTATAGTAAAAAATGAGGTTGAACTGAATTCAGCAACTGTCACGCCCATTTTCTTCCTCTCTGTCTCTCTCTCCCTATCTCTCACTCTCACTCTCTTTCTCTCTCTTTCTCATTCTTACTCTCACACACACTCAGTCAGCTTCCACCTGAAATAATCTGACAAATGTGCACATATCCAACAATTTCACTTGCACATTTATCTAAATTTTCTGGTCGTCAATATCTTGGCTGTCAAAATGTTTTGTTCAGATGTGTTTCATCAATTCGTTAATGGGGCTTGGGTTTTGGTGGATGGGCCAGAATATATTGCCCTTGAGAATGTGCTGGGAGCTGCTTTCTCGTGTCCCTGAAGTCCTGAGAGTGTAGGAACAACTGGTTGGTGGTGTGAAGGGGAGGGGGGAAGAGGGATTGTCCAGGATTTTAACAGAGGCATACCGAAGAAATTGTCCAAGTTCCAGAGGACTGTTCTCTCATCGAGAGAGACAATGACCGGTGATTTTAAACTAAGGATCATCTCATCTCTCTACATCTCACACCAGCCATCCAACCAACTGCGCGAACTGACCCCCTACAGCAGTGATGGCAGGGCGGCTGGCTTGTAATGTAGAGTGGCTCCAACAGCGCAGGTTCAATCCCCACACTGACTGAGATCTCCATGAAGGTCCCAGCTTCTCAACCTCGCCCCTCACCTGGAGCATGATGATCCTCTGGTTAAACTGACAACTAGTTGTGTCTCGCTAAGGAGAGGACAACTCGAAAGTCCACTGGGAGGTGGCAATTTTTTCTGAAGAAAGGTATATTCAAGTCAGGATGGTGAGTGGTTTGGTTGGGAGCATGCAGTTAAAGGTGTTCCCATGCATCTACTGCCTTTGTCTTTCGGAACGTGACTGTAGTTGATTGTAAGTTACGGTTTGGTGAATTTCTGCCGTGCGTATTGTCAATTATGCATAATGCTGCCACTGAACATTGGTGGCGGATGGACTGTATGTGTATGGATATGGGACCAATCGAACTGATTACATTATTGCAAATGCAGGTCAGGTATAATTTTGAAGAGAGAAAGAGAATTAATATTTCTAGTCCAAAATGACTCCCCTTCAGAAGAGTTACATTGGACTCAAAACACTTATCTCTGCCATTCTCTCCACTGGATATGCCGGTGTTGGACTGGGGTGTACAAATCACACAACACCAGATTATAGTCCAACAGATTTAATTGGACCAGGTTTAATTAAACCTGTTGGACTGTAACTGTGGTATTGTGTGATTTTTAATTCTCTCCACAGTTACTGCAAGATTTTATGAATTTCTCCAGCAGTATTTTCTTTAAATTCTAACATTGACTGCCTGCAGTATTGTGCTTTATACAGTCGCTTGATCAATCTGGTATCCCATTTCCAATATTGAGTCTCCGTAGCACTGTGCTTTATATAGCTTCCTGATCACGCTGTAATCCCATTTCTGATATTGAGAGCGTGCAGCACTGTGCTTTATATAGCTGCTTGGTCACATTGGGATCCCATTTCCCATATTGAGTGTCCGTAGCACTGTGCTTTACATAGCTGTTTGATCATGCTGTAATACCATTTCTGAAGGGTTATTGGAAATATTTTCGACCAGACAAGTGGGGATGGTTCCATCAAACTCCTGATGTGTGCCATGTAGATCGTGGAGAGGCTTTGAGCATCACACAAGGCATTACTCACAGCAGTATTCTTTACCTCTGACTTGCTCTTTGAATTACAGTATTTCATCTGTGAGTCAAGTTTATTTTCGATTCAATGGTAACTCTGACGTCTTTGAGCACAGGGGACTAAGCATTAGCAAACCACTGAATGTCAAGTGACATTATTTCGGTGAACTTTTGTTGGAGGTGATAATTGCTTGGCATTTGTGTGGCGCAAATGTTACTTGTCACTTGTCAGTCCAGGACTGGAAACTGCCAGGATATTGCTGCATTGCGAGATGGAGGGCGACAGAATCTAAGGAGTTAAGAATGTTGCTGAAGATTGTGTGATTATTTGCGAACATCTTGGAATTATGACATTGCGATTGTGGGAAGGTCAATTATAGTAAAGATAGTCAGTAAAGATAGTTAGAACTTGGACAGAATCTTGAGGAACTCCTGCAGTGAAGTCATAGAGTCATAGAGATGTACAGCACGGAAACATACCCTTCGTCCAACTCATCCATGCCGACCAGATATCCTAACCTAATCTAGTCCTATTTGCCAGCACATGAGCAATATTCCTCTAAACCCTTCATTCTCACCCTAAACCTATGCCCACTAGTTCTAGATTCCCCCCAAACAGGGAAAAGAGCTTTGTCTATTTATCCAATCCATGTCCCTCTCGATGTTATAAACCTTTATAACGTCACACCTCAACCTCCAATGCTCCAGACAAAACAGCCCCAGCCCATTCAGCCTTTTCTTACAACTCAAAACCTCCAACATTGGCAACATCCTTGTAAATCTTGACTGAACCCTTTTAATTTTCACACATTATTCCAATAGGAAGGAGATCTGAATTGCACACAATATTCCAAAAGTGGCCTAACCAACATCCTGTACAGCCACAACAGTATTGCCCAACGCCTATACTCAATATTCTGACCAAGAATCGAAAGCATATCAAATGCCTTCTTCAGTATCTTTTCTACGTGCAACTAAACTTTCAAGGAGCTGTGAATCTGCACTCCAAGGTCTCTTTGTTCAGCAATACTCCCTACGACCATAGCATTAACTGATTTGCCTTTCCAAAATGCAGCACCTCACAATTATCTAAACTAAACTCTATCTGCCACCCCTCAGCCATTGGCCCATCTGACCAAGATCCCATTGTGATCTTACATGACTTTCTTCACTGTCCACTATACCTCCAATTTTGGTGTCATCTGCAAACTTACTGACTATGCCTCGAATGTTCACATCTAAATCATTTATATAAATCCTGGAGCCTAGAGTCTGACCATTGACAGCACAGCAATTTCTGTGGGTCTGGAATCACATGTAGCCCAGTCCAGGTAAGGGGAGCAGTTTCCATTCCCTAAAGGGCATTAGTTAACAAAATAAGTTGTTACTACAATTGACAATAGTTTAATGTCGACATTAATTTCAGAAGATGAGCCAATTTCGAACCCAACTTGAAAATTCGGTTCCAATCACCCAATAAAGATTTAAATTGTGTGATTATTATTTATTATAATATTATTTCTTTTTTCAACTTGATTTCATGAAAATGAGAGGCAAACAAAGTGAGGGTGGTCAACAACATTCAGTTAATTGAGTGGGAACAGTTGAGAGACAACTCCAGTTTGCATCTGATCAGTGCAAAGTTTGAAGGAATTATAGATGAGTAGAGGGAATTGTTTTCTCATGCAAAGGAAGGTATTAAGTAGGAAGGAAGAAGACTAATGTTGAAGTGCGTGTGTGTGTGTTTGTGTGTGACTGTAATTCACTAGGACAATCTCTTGAATTATGATTGCTTTATTCAGTGGCACATTGGTAAGCACTGCTGCCTTATAGCACCCGGGACCCAAGTGCATTTCCATCCTTGGCAAGTGTCTTTGTGGAGTTTACACATTCTCCCTGTGTCTGTGTAGGTTTCCTTCATGTGCTTCAGTTTCCTGCCTCAGTCCAACATGTGTAGGTTCGGTGAATTGGTCATATTAATTTGTCCATATGTTCCAGGGATGTGCAGGGTAGATGGGTTAGAAATGGGAAATACAGAGTTATGGGGTGGGGTAGGGGATGAGTCAGTGAGGAATCGATTGGAGGACTGTCCTGCTTCCACACTAGTGATTCTGGTGTTACAAACTCAATCATTATTTCAGTTGGAAGTATTTTGCTATGGGTTCAACTAAAAAAATTGCATTCGGAAACCATGGCTAATGGAACGTATTTTGTCGTCCTTTCGTAGATTGGGAACACCATTTGGATGGAGAAAATTCCAAACCAAACCTTGCTGAATCCCTCTTGAGCAGTTTAAGGGGTGACACCTGTATCCACGGGTCTGCTATCTCTGGTTAAAGTTACCCGCGGTTTATTACGGCTCAAACATATTATGGAGAATGTTCCAAAACCAGAGATCAGGAAGCTGTCGGGAAGGTACGTTACCCATTTAAAGGTAATGCTTCCCTATTATCCATTGTTTCAGGCTTTCGTGGTAAGTCTTGGATATCCCTGTGGATACCAGGATGAGCCTTATATATGATGTGAACAGGTCGCGTAGATTTCACCAAGATCAAAAGGGCACAAATCCTTAGATGAGGTAGAATTGTAACCAAGGAGCCGAGGGAGGAAATCACAGGTACCCTGACCCAAACCTTTATTCCTCAGCGGCCAGAGGGGAGGTGTTGGAGGACTGGAGGATAGTTGATTAATTTCTAGTTTTCAATGGTGGGAGTGATAGAACAGGAATAATAGATCAGAGAGCATCACATCAGTGTTTGGGAAACTATTGGAGAAAATTCCGAAGGAGAGAATTAATCTCTATTTTTAGAGGTAATACTTGATCATGGTTAGTTAGTACGCTTTTGTTAAAGGGGCAGGGTCACTTCTCAGAAATCTGGTGGAGTTTGTGAGGAGGTGACCAGGTCTGCAGATGAGTGTAGGACAATTGATGCGTTTGTACGGATTTCAGCAAAGCCTTTGATAAGATTCCATGTGGGAGATTGATGACAAAAGTGAAAACACATGGCATCCCAAAGAATGTTTCAAGTTGGCTTGAGAATTGGTCCAGTCAGAGGAGGCAGAGTGTTGAGAGGAGGGTGTTTATATAATTGGAGGCTGGCATGCAGTGGTGTTTAATCCCTTATTGTTTGTAATATTTATAAAGTGTATCGAAGTGAGTGTGTGCATTACGCAGAGGGTACAGCAGTTGTAATAGGAGACGATACGTACGTGACAGAAGTATTGACTGGCTGGTTGGCAGGGAGGAATATAGTCTTAGGTTACAGATTGTTATAGAGAAATTGGTCAAATGCGCAAGTCATTGACAAATAGCATTTAACACTGATAAATGTGAGATGATGCAATTTGACAGAATTCACAGTCAAAAGACAAGGTAGTACTCAGTGAATGGTTGGACAGTGGGAAGCTCAGAGGAATACAATTTTATTTTAAGGAGCTTATTAACAGATCTCTTAAGGCAGCAGGACAAGTTAATAGGGTAGTTAAGAAGGTCTATGGGACATGTGGGGCATTATTATAAGAGCAGAGAGGACCTGTTGGGACTTTGGTTAAGCCATACTTGTACTATTGTTTGCAGTTCTGGGCACTGCACCATAGGAAGGATCTAACTGCATTGGAGGGAGTTCAGCAGAGACTCACCTGAATGTTGCTTAGTGTTACAAAATCAAAACAGAGTATGTGCACTTCAAGTTTTTTTTCTGAATTTTAATGTAAATCTAAAGTATAGCTACAGCTGCCAGAACTGAACAGCTAAGATACGGGCTGTACCGAAGTAGACACATGTAACAAATGGCTGTTAAAAGGATACCTGAGTTTCAGTAGTTGTTTTGACAACGATTCAATTTAACCAATTAATTTAAATTATGCCCAGGATACTAAAACTGAATTGAGCTTGGATTTATTAAATTGACAACGAGAGGGAATGATGTTGGGAGTATCGACAACATGGGTGTTTTGAAAATTGGCCAGATAAGCCAGAGAGAAGAAAGTGAGGACTGCAGATGTTGGAGATTAGAGCTGAAAATGTGTTGCTGGAAAAGCGCAGCAGGTCAGGCAGCATCCAAGGAACAGGAGAATCGACGTTTCGGGCATAGGCCCTTCTTCAGGAATGAGGAAAGTGTGCCCAGCAGGCTAAGATAAAAGGTAGGGAGGATGGACTTGGGTGAGGGGCGTTGGAAATGCGATAGGTGGAAGGAGGTCAAGGTGAGGGTGATAGGCCGGAGTGGGATGGGGGCGAAGAGGTCAGGAAGAAAATTGCAGGTTAGGAAGGCGGTGCTGAGTTCGAGGGATTTGACTGAGACAAGGTGGGGGGGGGGGAAATAAGGAAACTGGAGAAATCTGAGTTCATCCCTTGTGGTTGGAGGGTTCCTAGGCGGAAGATGAGGCGCTCTTCCTCCAACCGTCGTGTTGCTATGGTCTGGCGATGGAGGAGTCCAAGGACCTCCATGTCCTTGGTGGAGTGGGAGGGGGAGTTGAAGTGTTGAGCCACGGGGTGGTTGGGTTGGTTGGTCCGGGTGTCCCAGAGGTGTTGTCTGAACCGTTCCGCAAATAGGCGGCCTGTCTCCCCAATATAAAGGAGGCCACATCGGGTGCAGCGGATGCAATAGATGATGTGTGTGGAGGTGCAGGTGAATTTGTGGTGGATATGGAAGTATCCCTTGGGGCCTTGGAGGGAAGTAAGGGGGTAGGTGTGGGCGCAAGTTTTGCATTTCTTGTGGTTGCACGGGAAGGTGCCGGGACTGGAGGTTGGGTTGGTGGGGGGTGTGGACCTGACGAGGGAGTCACGGAGGGAGTGGTCTTTTCGGAACGCTGATACGGGAGGGGAGGGAAATATATCCCTGGTGGTGGGGTCCGTTTGGAGGTGGCGGAAATGACGGCCGATGATCCGCTGTTCATGGAGGTTGGTGGGGTGGTAGATGAGGACCAGTGGGGTTCTGTCTTGGTGGTGGTTGGAGGGGCGGGGCTCAAGGGCGGAGGAGCGGGAAGTGAAAGAGATGCAGTGGAGGGCATCGTCGACCACGTCTGGGGGGAAATTGCGGTCCTTGAAGAAGGAGGTCATCTGGGTTGTACGGATTTGAAACTGGTCCTCCTGTGAGCAGATGCGGCAGAGACGAAGGAATTGGGAATATGGGATGGCGATTTTACAGGGGGCAGGGTGGGAGGAGGTGTAGTCTAGGTAGCTGTGGGAGTCAGTCAGTTTATAGTAAATGTCCGTGTTGATTCAGTCGCCCGAGATAGAAATGGAAAGGTCTAGGAAGGGAAGGGAGGAGTCTGAGACGGTCCAGGTGAATTTGAGGTCAGGGTGGAAGGTGTTGGTAAAGTGGATGAACTGTTCAACTTCCTCGTGGGAGCACGAGGCAGCGCCGATACAGTCATCGATGTAGCGGAGGAAAAGGTGGGGGGTGGTGCCAGTGTAGCTGCGGAAGATGGACTGTTCCACATATCCGACGAAGAGGCAGGCATAGCTGGGGCCCATGTAGGTGCCCATGGCTACTCCTTTGGTTTGGAGGAAGTGGGAGGATTGGAATGAGAAGTTGTTCAGGGTGAGGATTGGAAAGAGAAGCCAGAGAGTTAACTACCTATTTAACCAGAGTGCACACGTCATCCAAAATGAGTTCTTAAAGCCCTCAGAAGGTATATATATCAAAAGGCACATTTTCTTGTAAAAATATTCTCTGTAAAACGAAAGACAGCAGAATCAGAAAAACATAAGAAAGACAGCATAAGAGACTGTGTCGACTTGTAGTTAAGTTAATCTAACGGTTAATATTTGCGTTATTTGCACAGTACATTAATAGAATTGTGTTCAGTAATGGATAATGATTTGTTAGGGGAAAGAGTGTCCAGTTTGTTAGTAGCTTCATTTAAATGTTCACTATTAGAGTTCGGAAAATAACTTGTTACTTTTCTTTAAATGGTGGAAATTAGCAGGTATCTTGCACTCACTCACACTTTTAGCAGAATAGGAAGCAGGGCGCTCTTTTCTGTATGTTTGCTTTTTATTAGCAGAATGGTTCGACCTGACTTTCTAACACTTAGGGTGGAGCTATATCCAGCCCAATCTAGTCCCACTTGCCAGCAATTGGCCCAGACCACTCCAAACCCTGCCTATACATAAAAAATAGAACATTACAGCGCAGTACAGGCCCTTCGGCCCTCGATGTTGCGCCGCCCTGTCATGCTAATCTGAAGCCCATCCCACTTACACTATTCCATGTACGCCCATATGCCTCTCCAATGACTATTTAAATGCTCTTAAACTTGGCAAATCTACAGGCAAAGCATTGCATACCCTTATTACTCTCTGAGTAAAGAAACTACCTCTGACATCTGTCTTATACCTATCTCTGCTCACTTTAAAGTTGCGTCCCCTCGTGTTTGCCGCCCCCATACTTGGAAAAAGGCTCTCCCTGTCCGCCCTATCTAACCCTCTGATTATCTTGTATGTCTCTATTAAGTCACCTCTCAACCTTATTCTCTCTAACGAGAACAACCTCAAGGCCCTCAGCCTTTCCTCGTAAGACATTCCTTCCGTACCAGGTAACATCCTAGTAAATCTTCTCTGTACCCTTTCCAAAGATTCCACATCCTTCTTATAATGCGGTGACCAGAACTGTACACAATACTCCAAGTGTGGCCGTACGAGAGCTTTGTAAAGCTGCAGCAAGGCCTATTAACAAAGGCCAAAACACTTCATGCCATCTTAACAACCCTGTCAATCTGGGTGCCAACTTTCAGGGATCTATGTACATGGACACTGAGATCTCTCTGTCATCTGCACTCCCAAGAATCTTACCATTAGCCCAGTACTTTGCATTCCTATTACTCCATCCAAAGTGTATCACCTCACACTTCTCCACATTAAACTCCATTTGCCACCTCTCAGCCAGGCTCTGCATCCTCTCTGTGTCTCTCTGCAACCTACTTCATCCTTCGTCACTATCCACAACTCCACCGACCTACGTGTCGTCCGCAAATTTACTTACCCACCCTTCTCAGCGCTCATCCAGGTCATTTATAAAAATGACGAACAGCAGTGGACTCAACACCGACCCTTGCGGTACGCCGCTAGTAACTGACACAAACATGAACATGTTCCATCAATGACAACCCTCTGTCTTCTTTCAGCAAGCCAATTACTGATCCAAACTGCTATGCCCCCCACAATCCCATTCCTCTGCATTTTGTATAATAGCCTACTATGGGGAACCTTATCGAACGCCTTGCTGAAATCCATACACATCACATCAACCGGTTTACTCTCATCCACCTGTTTGTTTACTTTGTCAAAAAACTCAATACGATTCGTTAGGCACGACCTATCCTTCACAAAACCGTGCTGACTGTCCCTGATCAGATTATTCTTTTCTAGATGGTTATAAATCCTATCTCTTATAACCTTTTCCAACACTTTACCAACAACTGAATTACCAGGTTTGTCTCAACTAACCTCTTTGAACAAGGGAACCATATTTGCTATCCTCCAGTAATCAGACACTATTCCTGTAGACAATGATGATTTGAAGATCAATGCCAAAGTTTTGGCAATCTCTTCCCTTGCTTCCCAGATGATCCTAGGATAGATCCCATCCGGTTCAGGGGACTTGTCTATTTTCACACCCTGCAGTATATCTAATACCTCTTCCTTGTGAACCTCAATCTCTTCTGGTCTAGATGCAAGTGTCTCTGTATCTTCCCCGCCAACATTTTCATTTTCTGTAGTGAACACTGTCGAAAAATATTTATTTAGTGCTTCCCCTGTCTCCTCTGACTCCATACACAACTTCTCACTATTATCCTTGATTGGCCCTCATTTAACTGTCGTCATTCTTTTATTGCTGACATACCTATGGAAAGCCTTCGGGCTAACCATGACCCTATCCGCCAACAACTTCTCATATCTCCTCCTGGCTCTTCTGAGCTCTCTTTTTAGATCTTTCCTGACTTCCTTGTAACCCTCAAGCGCCCTAACTGAGTTTTCACATTTTGTCCGAACATAAGCCTTCTTCTTCTTCTTGACCATGGATTCCACTTCCTTAGGAAACCACGGCTCACGCGTTCTATATATTCCTCCCTGTCTGACAGGTACATACTTATCTAGGACACACAGGAGCTTTCCCATGAATAAGTTCCACATGTTTAATGTGCTCATCCCCTGCAGTTTCCTTCCCAATTCTACGCTTCCTAAATCTTTCCTAATTGCATCGTAATTTCCCTTTACCCAGTTGTAACTCTTGCTCAGTGGAATACACCTATAGCTTTCCATCACTAAAGTAAACCTGACAGAATTGTGATCGCTGTCTCCAAAGTGCTCATCTATTTCCAATTCTAACGTTACCCAGTACTAAATCTAAAATGGTTTCGCCCCTTGTAGGCCTGTCTACATACTGTGTCAGGAAGCCTTCCTGCACATACTGGACAAAAACCGACCCATCTATAGTACTCCTACTGTAGTGATCCCAGTTGAAATTTGGATAGTTGAAGTCCCCCATGACAACTATCCTGCCTCTCTCACTCCTATCGAGAATCATCTTTGTTATCCTTTCCACTACATCTCTGGGACTATTCGGAGGCCTATAGAAAACTCCCAGCATGGTGACTTCTCCTTTCCTGTTTCTAACCTCAGCCCATACTACCTCAGTTAACGAGTCCCCAAACATCCTTTCTACAACTGTAATATTGTCCCTGATCATCAATGCCTTACCTTCCCCTCTTTGACCATCTTCTCTGTTCTTACTGAAACAACTGAATAGCGGAACATGCAATAGCCATTCCTGTCTCTGCTCTATCCATGTCTCCGTAATGGCCATAACATCAAAGTCCCAGGTACCAACCCACGCTGCCAGTTTACCCACTTTATTTCAGATGCTCCTCGCGTTGACATACACACACTTTAAGCCAGATTCTCGCTTGCCAGTGTCAGATACTTGATTTTGGAATTCCCTACGCTCATCCTCTTCTGTACCTGTCCTACAATTTTGGTTCCCATCCCCCTGCTGCATTAGATTAAATCCACCTTAATACCCAGGGTATTGGCACCCCTCTGGTTTAGATGAAGACACTCTTGCTTGTAGAGGTCCCACCAACCCCAGAAAGAGCTCCAATTATCCAAAAATCTGAAACCCTCCCTCCCGCACCATCCCTGTAACCACGTGTTCAACTCATTTCTCTCCCTATTCCTCACCTCACTAGCACGTGGTACGGGCAGCAAACCAGAGAAAGCAACTCTGTTTGTCCTAGCACTAAGCTTCCATCCTAGCTCCCTGAATTTCTGCCTCAAGTCCCCATCTCTCTTCCGACCAATGTCGTTGGTGCCAATGTGGACCACGACGACTTGGGGTTGCTCTCCCTCCCCCCGACGGATCCCCAAAACACGATCAGAGACATCACAGACCCTGGCACCCGGGAGGCAACAACCAACCGTGAATCTCTCTCGTCTCCTGAGAACCTCCTACCTGTCCCCCTAACTATCGAGTCCCCAATGACTACTGCTCTGCTCCTTTTCACCCTTCCCTTCTAAGCATCTGATGCCCTACTGCTTTCCCCTGGTAAGTCATCCCACCCAACAGTTTCCAAAACGGTATACTTATTGTTGAGGGGAATGGCCACAGAGAATCCCTTCACTGCCTGCTGGTTCCTTTTCTGTCCCCTAACTGGTACCATCTGTCTTCTTCTTTTACCTGGGGAGTGACTACCTCTCTGTAAGTCCTGTCAATAACCCCCTCTGCCTCCCGAATGATCCGAAATAAATAAGCCTCCCCCATCTCCTCTGGCAGTTCATTCCATACACGTACCACCCTCTGCATGAAAATGCTGCCTCTTATATCTTTCCCCTCTCACGCTATACCTATGCCTCTAGTTCTGGGCTTCCCCCATCCCAGGGAAAAGACTTTGTCCATTTATCGTATTTATGCCCTTCATAATTTTGTAAATCTCTGTAAGGTCACCCCTCAGCCTCCAATGCTCCAGGGAAAACAGCTCCAGCCTGTTCAGCCTCTCCAAATAGCTCAAATCCTCCAACTCTGGCAACATCGTTGTAAATCTTTTCTGAACCCTTCCAAGTTTCATAATACCTTGTGAAAGTGGTGGAGGCTGATGCATTTGCAACATTTGAAAGGCATTTGGATGGGTATGTGATTGGGAAGGGTTTGGAGGTATATGGGCTGGGTGCTGGCAGGTGGGGCAAGATTGGGTTATGATAACTAGTCGGCATGGACGGGTTGGACCAAAGGGCCTGTTTCCGCACTGTACATCTCTATGACTCTATGACTCTAATATTGCTGTGACGGGGGAGGCTGCATCAGCACGGGCAGATTTACCTACAGCCGTGACATGGATTCAAGAGAGACACGGACAGGGTGAATAGAAAGCAGATGTTCCTCTCAGACAAAGTGTCAATAACAAGTTGGCATATTTTGAAATTGAAAGGGTGGAGGTTTAGCGGGACATGAGAAAAATTCTTCTCCTGGAGAGGATTGTCAGGGCCTGCAATACACTGCCTGGGAGGATAGTTAAGATGAGAAACCTCACAACCTTTAAGAAGTACTTGGATACAAGCTCGGAATATCATAGTATTCAACTCTATGGGCCAAGTGATGGAGAGTGGGACTGATGTAGATTTAGTTTCATTTTGTTGGGACAAACAGAATGGGGAGTGGGGGGGGGGGGGGGCAGCAGGGGGAAGAGTCTCTTGCATTCTATGTGATTTTGTCATTTTATCATTTTGAAGTGAAGGTTCTGAATTAGTTTCTATTTATTTTTGTATTTGTTTTGCAAAATATATTACATAGCATAAGTTTGAGTTGCTGTTGTGGTATTAACTTCAGGTTCTATATTCGAGAGCTCGATCATAGATTTAAAATAAATTCCAAATGTGTTGCTTGCCTGAATTTACAAGAAACGTATGATAGAACATTGTGCAGTGAAATATCTATCAAGGAGCTTTGCAATATGAGGCATTGAATAAATGATTAGCCTCAGAAAAATGAAGATAATCACAGAAACGAATATCTAAAGATATTTCAATATTGAAAAGACGGAAAGAGTGTGAAATAATGCAAATCTTGAAGTTTGAAGACAATATGCAATTAACGTTTGAAACCTAATAGTATCAGATTAATCCAGTCTTTGGGGTATTCATTATAGATATAAATCTCAATGATATCACACCATCAAAATAAACCTATTGTCGTGAACTGGTTGTTATAATTAATTGAAAAAGTCCAAACTGTAATCATAGTTTCCCAGTGGGGACACCATACAATATAAAATAATACCTCTGGATCATTTCTGAGGCAATTCTCCAATTCAGACAGATTACCAACAGTAGGAAGGGAGAGGCTTTGTCACAAACCAACAAAATGTATCTTCCAAGGGTAATGATTGAAAAAGTATACTACACAATCTTTGCAATTGTTGGTATTCCTGGTAAGTCTTGAAACAACTTATGTCATATAAATCTCTGTATTTAATCCAACTTATTTCCGCTCTAGGACTGATAATTAATTTATTTCCACTTCGCAAGGCAAATACCGATGCCAAATGATAGTGTCCTCCTTTTCTGAATTTAAATAGTTGTTTAATTAGGAGGTCCCTCAGTAATGTGCAGCAGCGTCTGTTTCTCTATACTGTGCAGAATGGGTTTGCCCTGAGGCCACATTGATGGGGTTTGGCTGAGCACCGGCCCTAGCTGGCCGAAGAAGTGTTTAGCAAGACCACTCTCTCTCTTTCGGAGTTCAAAGCCTGCTATTGGTCAGATGGGTTTTCCAGCAACCCACCTCTTAGTGATACTCGGTGTTTCCCATTCCTTAATGTGAAGGGATTGTTATAGTGGATCTTGCTCAGGCAGCTCGCTCCAAATGGGAGCCAGATACACCAGACCAATGGGTTGGGTGAGTAGGTCATTATGGAATGATCACTGAGGGTCAACACGGAGGGCTCCAATTATGTTTTATGTTTTCAAAGTATGTGTGGGGACATGATAGTTATGAGGGCAGATCACTGGGAGGGGTATTGAGCACAGAGTTCCAATTATGATGTTGAATAGTTTGAATGTCAAAAAGATGTGGGAACTGTGCCATTAGTAAAAGCAAAGATGCACAGGACTGTGGTACAGAGTTCAATAGCACCAAAGCTGCGATCTGGAGTGTTGTGGTAGCAACTCTCCCACAGAGGATCAGACAACTTTCTCAAACAGGATATTTCCCACCGTGCCATTTGTTGCTGTTATTCTTCGATGTTCCCCGAATGATATTGGTTTATTTGAACGTCGTCACATGGGCGTTCGATTAAAATTGTCATTTCATCTTTGGTTATAAATTAAAATTTGCATTATATACTGATTTTTACTGTTACTATTGTTATTTTGTTGGTACGTAAATTTGAACATAAGCACCCCAGGTATATTTTCAGACCCATTTACTGTGGGGCTATGGTGTTATACCATGGACTGCAGAAAACCATCACCTTTGTGAACTCTCTGTTCTTGTCCCTGATTCAGAGGCTCAGAAAGGTGGAGGTTGGGCGGTACAACAGGATTTTCTGCTGATGAAAGACAAGTTGGTTTGGGCCGACTGAGGTGAGATTTAGGATATTGGATATTTTTCTTCAACTCCAAGGCACTAAACAGGATCAAGAACATATAGCCGTTGAACTCAAAGTCAGTGGTGCTGTTGTGCCCTCCATTTCTCCTGATGTTCAGCTCAGAGGGATTCGGTGAGTTGGACACTATATCAGGGTCATCGTTTGATTCATAGCACAATCCAACATCAGCACACTGCTCAAAAAATATGAATCACCTTTCGATCCTGATTTACATGATGATCTTTGCCTCATGGTGTGGGATTTCATTGTACCCATTGTCTCACGGGATGTCTGTTCAAACAGTGATTGTGATTGACACCACACAGATAGTTAAAGATATATACATTCCAACAGTTATATGACCAGTCGAAGATAGATTTATGATTATCAAGGTCTTACTGGTCAATTTGAACAAATATGCCTCTTAGAATAGTTGTCACATTTTCGTTGCACTCTGGATGATTGGAAAGTGGAGGTGAGTAGGAATGCCTGCTGGCCTGTGTTAACTTTGTGGAAATGTGTTCATGAACATACCCTGTGCTGGTTGAGGATGGTCATTCAGGGAACTGACCACATACAGGGCAGAAGTGCAGCTTATTCTCTTTGGATGATTTTTTTTTCTCATGTTGACCGAATCACTGTATCATGGTTATGTGGTTTATTGGAGGTGATAGCTGGATTCTGAGTAACCCCAGACTGTTTTGTCGTTATCGAGGGATGGAAAGTGTGTTGGTGGTGGGAGTGAGGTAGTATTGAAGGGACCAGTTGTTGCCAGTGAGTACCTGGAAGTTTATCCATGTTTTCACTAACGATAACACTGACCTGAACATTCCCGCAATACATTGTAAATGTCAGGGCTGCAGCATCAATTCCAAAATAGTACACTTGTGGGAAAATTTGTTCAACTGTTTGGAGGCCAGATATCAAATAAATCTCATTTAGCAGCTGATAAGACTGTGTCAGAATATGTCATAATGCCAGAAGTTAGTACAATGAAGACGTCTGAATGTTCTGAGACATCATCTCACTGTGATGGGCTTTCTTGGTGTTTTTAAATTCATTTCTTGAAGTTCAGTCTTCACTTCTCCAGAGGATCCTACACACTGACGATAAGTGTTGTTTAAATGCTGCTGCAGTGTTGTGCTGTACATTTAACATTTGAATGACTGGGCACTGCGCTAGATGCCCACAGTTATCATTTCCAAGCGAATCCTGTAGTGTAATTCTTTGATGGACAATATCTTTTCTCTCTATAGCTGACAGGCTCTCTGCATTATCCAGTGATTGACTGGAATGATGTGCAGTGTTGATCAAGATCTCCAGGAATCAGTCTGAGTGAAGGTATTACTGATCATGGGATTGCACTGAATGGGGATGATGAACCTCAGGCTGGACTCTCTGATTGCTGTGGCCTCAAGTTGCAGGGAGGATTTGCCATTTTCGAATTGTACTGAGTGCGGGTAAACTCTCCAATGGGAACTTCTGACCCGGTAATTCTGCTTTTCTGTGGGTATCTGTAAATGCAGCACTTTTAGTAAGGGTAGAGCACTAACAGGACATTACCCGTGACCTGAATTGCAAGATTTTTAACTGGAATTTATTTCCCTGTTGAACTGTATTGCGTTTGGGCCATTCCCCTGAAGGCCCAAACTCCTTGATGATGTGATGTGATCCAGGGAGCATCTTTCAATTCGAATTTTACCAAGTGTGGGTTCCTCACAAAGGAGAAAAACGTTGGAAGGTCAGTGAAGGAATGGTGAACGCAAGTCATTGCAGATCGAAGAGTTGATACTAGTAGGTTACCAAAGGGGACTGTGTGGTCAAAAAAGGAGATTCAAGGCGAGTCATGTTGACTCTGGCCTTGGCATGGGAAGGGTGCTTGGCCAGAGAGGACATTAGAGCCTCAATATCATGGGGTTTTGGGGGAAACCAAAGACATAATGATCACCTGAAAGTGCAAAGTTAGTTTAACAGGCATGTAGAGCATTCCTGACGCACAGACATTGCACCACAACATAAGAACATTACGAATTTCAGGAAATTCATTAATCACAAGCAAGAACTGAATTGTACGGCAGCAAATGCAAAGTTGAACTTCACAAGACTGGCAACTTAATGTTCCTGGTTTTTGATTCAATGGGAAGGATAGAAAAGGGAGCAAGAAAGGAGGGTTTGGAGGTATGGCATTTTTAATTCAGGTATACATTACTGCCACAACTAGGGAAGATATTTCTGAAAAATCATCAAGTGAAAATACGTGGGTAAAAATTACAAATAAGAAAGAAAATATCACTTTGACACGATTGTACTATAGGTCACTCATAGTATGAGAGAAATTGAGAAACAAATGTGTCTGCCGATTTAAGATATTGTGGAAGATTGTGGAAGCCATTTTGTCACATACTAAATGTGTGGAAACCATTTTGTCTCATATTCAGTGCCTGCCCTGAACAAAGCTTATTTATCCCAGTCTGCTTGGGAAACGGTTGGCATTGCAGCTGCCTAGATACCTGATAAATAGATCAGGTATCTAGGCAGCTTCTCTTTCCATGAAGCTATTGTATACTAACACCTGCTTATCAGCTTTTACCTGACTCAGTCCAGATGCTACGTGACTGGAGCTAATACTGGGTAGGTTACCCTATGCCTGCCCATTTTTCTGTAATTAGCAGTCAGCGAACTGTAAACTATGAAGTCTCGCGAATCTCTGTAACCTGTTGATGTGATTCAGGACCATTCATTCGAGTTGGTCTCCTTCTCTCTCCCAATGATATACATCATGATTAAAAGTTTTTAATGCTTTAGGGCTCAAATCTTGAGGATTTTATTTCTAATTTGCTGAGAAATTATTTCTTCCCTAACAGATATATATGAGCATAATAACTTTGTAATAATGGGGGTTTTAATTTTCAAAACACTGAGTGGGAATACCATAGTGTTAAGCTTTGGATGGTGAAGAATTTGTTAAATGTCCTTCAGAAAATATTCTTTATCAATGTGAAAATGCTCCTACTGTAGATGGGAAACATTCCTAGATCTAATAGGGGAGGTTATTTGACTGAGGTAAAACTGGGGGAGCATTTTGGTTCGAGCAATCATAATTCTATTAGCTTCAAAATGATAATGGAAAGGATAAGGCTTGCATAAAAGCTGATCTTTTTGAATGGAGTAGGGAAAATTTTAATGGAATGAGACAAGAATTTACAAAAGTTGACTAGAGCAGACTCTTTTCAGGTGAGATGGTATCAACGACATAATGACGAGAGTTCAGAGACATCTTGTTCCAGTTAGAGTTAAGGGTAAGACACGTCAGATTAAGGAACAGTGGATGAATACATTTATAGAAGCTCTTTTCAAGAATAAAATAAAACTTTATTTTCGACAGACAACTTGGTTCAATTGAATCTTAAATCAATGTAAAGAATGTAGGGACATTCTTAAGTGAGAAATCAGGAAGGTAAAGAAGGGACATGAGATAGCTCTTGCAGATGAGGTTAAGGACAATTCAAAGAGATTCTGCAAATGCATTAAGAGGAAGCGGTTAATTGCAGAAAGGGTACGGCTGCATAAGGATGAAGGAGATGTTGTTTGTGTTGAAAACTCAGGAGAAGGGAGAGATACTAAATGATAATTTTTGCAAGGTTTGTAGCTCAGGTTGAGGTTTAGGGTATAGGTTTGCTCGCTGAGCTGTAGGTTTGATACCCAGACGGTTCATGACCTGGCTAGGTAACAACATCAGTGGCGACCTCCAAGTGAAGCGAAGCTGTTGTCTCCTGCTTTCTATTTATATCTTTGTCCTGGATTGGTTTCCTGGGGTTTGTGGTGATGTCATTTCCTGTTCGTTTTCTGAGGGTTTGATAGACGGCATCCAGATCTATGTGTTTGTTTATGGCGTTGTGGTTGGAGTGCCAGGCCTCTAGAAATTCTCTGACATGTCTTTGTTTAGCCTGTCCCAGGATAGATGTGTTGTCCCAGTCGAAATGGTATTTTTTTTCATCCGTGTGTAGCGCTACGAGGGAGAGAGGATCGTGTCTTTTTGTAGCTAGCTGGCGTTCGTGTATTCTGGTGGCTAACTTTCTTCCTGTTTGTCCTACGTAGTGTTTGTGGCAGTTCTTGAATGGAATTTTGTAGATGACGTTGGTTTTGTCCATGGGTTGCACTGGGTCTTTTAAGTTTGTTAGTTTTTGTTTGAGAGTGTTGGTGGATTTGTGTGCTACTAGGATTCCAAGGGGTCTTAGTAGTCTGGCTGTCATTTCTGACACTTTTTTGATGTATGATAAGGTGGTTAGGGTTTCTGGCTGTGTTTAGTCTGCTTGTTCGGCGAGCAAACCTACACCCTAAATGATAATTTCTCATCAGTTTTTAGAGAACAAATTGGAGTCTATAGAATGCAGAGATTTGAATATTTTAATATTAGAGGAAGTTTGGGTTGTCCTAGAGAATACAAAGATGGATAAATCTCTAGGACCTGATCGAATGTATCCCAGTAGGTTGTAGGCCGGGAGGGAGGAAATTACGAGACCCATTTGCAGAAATATTTGCATCAAGAATAACTATGGGTGACGTGCCGGATGACGAGAGGGTAGTGAATGTTGTAACTTCGTTGAAGTATTGTTGAAAGGAGAAACCGGGGAACTATGGACCAATGATTCTGACTATAATGTGCTTAAGTTGTTGGAGATGATAAGAGAAATAGAATATAGTGAATTGATTAGGGACAGAGAGCATGGTTTTGTGCGAGGAAAATCATGTCTCACAAATTTGATCTAGTGTTTTTGAGAATGTTACCAAAAGGTTTGTTGGTAGACAGAACAATCAACATTGTTTATTTGGATGGTGGTTAAGACTTTGACAAGGTTCCACGTGGTAGATTGATGAGTAAAGTGAGGTCACATTGGATCTAGGGTGAGATTGCCAATTAGATAAATCATTGCTGTATAGGCAGGAGACAGAGAGTAATTGTCACTGGTTCCTTTTCGGAATGTAGGTGTGTGACCAGTGGTGTGTCACCGAGATCAGTTTTGGATCCTCTTTTGTTTGTCGATTATATACATGATTTAGATGAGGATATAGAAGGCATGGTTAGGAAGTTTGCGGATGACACCAAAAGAGATGGTAGACAGTGAAGAAGGTGTTTCAAAATTACTAAGGGATCTCAGTCAAAACTGTCAAAGGGTTTACAGATTGCAGATGGAGTTCGATCTGGATGATTGCGAGGTATTGCATTTTGCCACAACAAAGAAAGGTAGGGCTCATACAATTGGTGGTACGGTCTTGGGTAGAGTTGCAGAACAGAGTGATTGATGTACAGGTACATAATTGTCTTAAGTTTGCATCACATATACATGGGATGGTTGTAAATGCATTTGACATTCTTGCCTTCATTAATCAGTCCTTTGAGTTGTGTAGGATCTTGGTGAGGCATCTTCTGGAACGTGGTATCCAGTTTCAATCGCTCAGTTACAGGAAGGATATTATCAGAGTGGGTTCAGAAGAGATTTACCCAGATGTTGCTGTATTGAAGGTTTGGTTTGTAATGAAAAGCTGGATAGGCTCGGGCTTTTTTTCACATTAGCGTCGGAGGTTGAGAGGTGATCTGGAAAAACTTTATAAAATAATAAGACATAAAATTAAACTTGACAGTATTTTCCATGAGGTGGGGAATTTCAAGTCAACAGGACGCATTCTTAAAGTGAGAGGAGAGAGATTTTGAAAAGACATAAGAGGCACTTTTTTTTGTTTACACTGAGGTTGGTTCCAGTGTGGAATGAATTTTCTGAGGAAGTGATGGATTTGGATGCAACTACAGCATTAAAAAGACATTTGGATTGATACATGAATAGGAAACGATTGGAGGGATGTTGGCAAGGAACAGGGAGGTGGGAATAGTTTAGTTTGGGATTTTGTTCAGCATGTACTGTTTGAACAGAAGTGTATATTTCTGTGTTGTATGATTCTCTGACTCTATAACTTGCCGCAGTGTGTAAATGTTAACTGGCAACATTTCTCAAAGTAAAATTACAACGAGTGGAAGTTATTGACTGGAGGGGAACAACGTCGCACAATGATCTTGTGCAAGTAAGAGTGCCTCTGACTTTGGAATTTAACTGTTTGTGGGAACTGAATGATATAGAATATCTGACCATAGCGATAACTAGGACCATGATTATATGAACAGTGTGATGCTTCATTTCGATTCCATTCCTCATTTCTGTCTGTCCACTGATGGAGATACCAAAGTAGTTTGTAAATATATAATGGATTCCAAGTGGAATACTCGTCACAGCTGATCATATGTGTTTGGTACTAATTTCGTAAAGTGAAATACACCATTGGAGATTTAAAAATGTGATAGTTTTCATATCAGAAAGGTGCAACACTACAATGTTAATTCAATAAAATGCCATGTGGACATTTTATGTTGACTTAAATAATGTCTTTGGTATTGATTAATTTTAAAGGTTAGGGCAAGATTTGGGACAGGGTTGCACTGATTTATTATCTGTACGTTAATAAAGATGAATCTAGAACTGAAATATTCACACGATTTTCCAACTGTATCTGGTTAGATATTGATTAACAGTTATTGAATCTGTAATTCATAATAATCTGTCAACAGTTATTTTTCCAGCGATTGCTGCTCGTCACTTTATTAAGTGTATCGTTAACAGGTTTTGATGAGGACTGTGCATCAATCAATGCATTAAAATAAAAGTACTAATCGTAACAGGAATAAAAATACATGTTTAAACAAATAACTATCTTCAGTAACTGCCATACTGAGAATATGGTTAATAAATGTGTGAGAAAGCATTACATTTAATTACAGAACATTTAACATGGTGCTTTAATTTACCACACAAGCCTCTCCCGTTATGATGTGCTCTAACCTGAATGAGTTTTCCATATTTATCAATTCCGGTTGCAGTGTCTTTGATTACTGGAAATTTCAATCCCATTTTGGCATCAAATGTCCTTTATACACTCTATGCATGTACATACTCAATGCCACTAACACAACTCACAAAGTCCTTCATACACTCTGTACATGTATATACTCGAAGTCACTAACACAGCTCACAAAGTTCTTTATACATTCTATATGTGGATCTCCTCGATGTCACTAACGCAGCTCACAAATCCAATTCCCAGAATTGTCAGCATTTCTGTTATACAATTTTTGAAAAAGAAAAACATTCTTACCCTGCTGAGAGCTCAACCACTTTCATTCATGATTTTTTTTTGTACCGCTGACCTTTTGTACCTCTGACAGCCACACGTTAACTCTTTCTTGTGCCAAATGCAGGAATATATGGCTTGCATTTACAGAAGGATTGAATATCTGTTGCTCAATCAGTTGTGCCTATTTTTGCACTTAAGTTTTAAATGTCTAAAAGGACATGTTCAGTTCATAAACGTTCAGATAACAAAGAGAGACTTACATAAGGGAGCCCTCAAAAACTGAACTCAATGAGATCATAGCTCTCTCTAGCATTATCCTGACTGCAGTTGAAGATGGTTATGGCTGTTGGAAGGCAATCACTTCAACTACAGTACAGCTATGCATCAACTCTTCAGGATCATATCCTCAGCCCAAAAATCTGCACCTGCCTCAATAAGGCCCTTCCCTCCATCTAATTTCCAAATTAGGGATGCTTTCTTGTGAATGTGCATTAGTTAGCAGCATTCACAATGCTTTCAATAATGAAGAGGTCTGTGTCGATATACAATGAGTTAACATACATCTTAGTCTGATCGTTGGCAAGTGCTGCCTCGAAAACCAAATACAGAAATTTTAAAATCAATACCCGCAATGCATCTCCCGTTCTATGTTTACTGATCCCAGGTGTGTTTGTATGGATGTTACGGTCATATGGGAAACTCCAGCCAGTCAGAGTAACCTATAATGCAGATTAAATAAATTAATGCCTACTCCGAACAAAGACATTGAGTACATGACTATGTTTTTGTGAACAATCTGATGCTTATGTTCTTCCCTTTTTTTATATAGTGCAAATGATTCATGTAGAGAGGGGTTACTGCTGTGATTCAGTTTATTAAAATCACATATGACATGGAGTAATAATTATCTTTGTGCCATTTCTTACAATCTGGGCTCAGGCATGGAGAATGTTTGATCAGTAACTTCACGTCTTTCTTTTCCTTACAGTTAGTCTCCTGGTGATTGTAATCTTATTTCGGGACAAGTGTGGTCTTTCTACAAGTACCACTCGCTATCTGATGGCTATAGCAGCATCTGACCTACTGTTCATTGTTTTTTATGTTATACTTACCCGATTTCAACAATTTTATTATCCACGGTGTTTCCTGTACATCACTCCTGTTTGTAGTCTTATCAATGCTCTGTGTAATGTGACCATTGATTGTTCTGTCTGGTTCACTGTTGCTTTTACTTTTGATCGATTTGTTGCCATATGTTTCCATCAGATGAAATCTCAGTATTGTACAGAGAAAACTGCAATGACGGTTCTAGCAATAATCTGCACTTTCTTTTCTTTAAAGAACATTCCCATCTACTTTCGATTTAAACCTGGAAAAATAATCAACAATGTTCCATGGTACTGTCGTATCAGGTCCAGTTATAATAATGACCCTCGGTGGATAAGTTTTAAATATTTTGAAAAATTCTTAACACCAATGTTTCCATTCACTTTTATTCTCTTTATTAACATTCTTGCTGCCAGGCACATCTTTGACACTATTAAGGTTCGCACTGATCTGAGGGGTCAGAGAAAAATAGTGAGTGACCCAGAGGTAGAAAGCAGAAAGAAATCTGTGATTTTACTCTTTGCCATATCTGCCATTTTCATTCTTCTGTGGTTGGGGTGTATTTTATATTACTTTAATGCCCATTATTACTTCGATTATGGTGCTTTCCGTCTCTTTGTACTAATTGTATTTATGCTGCGGAACTTAAGTTGCTGCACAAATGCATTAATTTATGTGGTGACGCAGAAAGTTTTCAGAGACCAGTTAAAGTGTGCCGTGAAATACACATTTATAAAAATAATTCAATTGATAAATAAATCCAAATAACTCTGAGCCAACATGAGATGCAGGAGATAATGGAACAAGGTGTCCACGTAAGGAATGGTACCAAAAGAAGGAGGAGCAGCAGCAACATGATAATACTCCTTTTATAATGGACAAAGAGTGACTCGATCTGTTTGTCGACAACTGTTCTCTCTACTCTCCGACACACTGAGAATATCCACAGTTTTTTTTTAACAGAACAGACTCCAGGAACTAGCATGATACTGCATATATTTCGGTGGAATAAACTTACAGTGCAGCTTGCTCAGCTCCACAGCCACAAACAGCCCTTGTCTCCACCACCAGCACTCAGGAGCAGCAGTGTGTACTAGAGAAAAGATGCACTGCAGAAATTCATCAAAGTTCCTTAGAGGACAGCTTCTAGACACTGGCTTCAAGAATGCCAAGCACAGCAGATACACAGCAATGCCACCAACTGACAATTCCACATTAAACAACTTGTCATTCTGGCTTGGATCAACATCTCAATTTCACAGGTGACGTTGGTTTTAAAATCCTGGAATTAATTTCCTTATATCATTGTGGGTTTACCTGCACCAAATGGATAGCAAAATCCACGAAGACAGCTCACCAACACTTCCTCCAGGTCAACTATGTATGGACAAAATGCAGGCACAGCCAGAAATGGCACAAACCCATGAATGACTACAAATAAAACACAGTTTATATCACTGCACAAATATGTGTGATATGTTATATATTTATATGCATGAATATAATCAGTATGAGATCAAAACTCAAAGTGTTGAAGAGAATTGTCAGACTTGAAGACAATGAGTCTCGTCCTACACCCAGTAGCAGCAAGAAGCCTGTCTTTCTCTCTACTCTAACAATATTCATTCTGCTCTTGAAAATTTCAATGACTTCAGACTCTTCTAAATTTCAGGAATACAGCCTGCGTTTGTACCATTTTACTCCTTCACCATTGAACCTTTGCTGTCCATCTATCATTCTCATGAATCCTTGTTGCAGTCAATAGGACATGGACTCCCAAGTCTCGATTGTGTTTTTGCATTTCCCTATTTGTAAAGTCAATGCCAATGTTGCCCTGACATGTAATGACTTTCATCAGTGAACCTAAAATGGCTGCCTGACCAGACTCCTTTGGAGTTATTCGACTCGGCTTTGCAGATTAAAACATATTTCACACTTTGTACATTATCATCTGTCAGCCTTCTGCAGGTGAAATACTTTGGTACTTGAACCAAGCTTTTGGATGTTAGACAGAGGAGGGATAATAAAAACTAAATGGTACAATGCTATACTGGGTTCAGGAAGAGCGGGGCAAATGTGTGAAAAGCGGTTTTCCTTCATGCATTCCTGCATTGCAAAACTGTCAAGCTTTCTTTGCAGTCGCAGAATATGGAGAACTCTGCTGGAAAGGACATACAATGTCAATTGATTCAGATCCAAATTCTGGAATTTTTTTTTTTAACTGCCCTGAGATAATTAACTGTTTCCAGCCGTGTCTAACTTTCCAAACTTCAAACAAGCAGAGCGGGTGAGTCAGGAAATGAATTGTAACTGGAAGACCTTGTTCAGAATTTGTCTCGGAACATTATTCTGGAGTCTTCCCGAAAACAAAAAATTAGAAAATCCCACATTGTTCTACTGTGCCTTCAAGTTGTGCACTGTCTAAAAATTTAAAAAGCACATTAACAAGAAAATAAACCTCTTGGATAGAACCATTCACTCCTTACATTTGTGTGTCTGTGTGTGTATGAGTGGAAGTGTGTATGTTTGTCAGGTTGTGTGGCTATCAGTATGTGATGAGTGTGGGATTGTGTCTTCATGTCTGAGTGAGGAGAGATGGATTCTTCTCTAATGCGGATTCAGAGGAAAATATTTGAGTGTGAGTGTATATTTGTGTGTGGGTGTGAGTATATTTGTGTGAGAACAAGAGTGCATGCATGTGTGAGTACATGATTGAGTGAGCTGTGGGTATGAGAGTGTTGCTGTGTCAGAGTTTTTGTGAGACTTGTGCTTCTGTGTGAGTGATTGAGATAGGTAAGTGAGACTGTATGCGAATGTATACAAGATCAGCCTGAACCATGGACAATAATGTTTAATCATTTCTCAGCGTTTTAAACTGTTTCATTATGCTTTTCTCTTTTTCGTGCGAAGAACAATACAGCAGAGGAACAGACCCTACAATTCAACAAGCCTGTATCGATTTCAAAACCGTATTCAGACACACTACTTATTTTCGATGTGCAATGTCTATCTCTATATTCGCCCCTCATTCACGTGTAGTTCAAGGTACGTCTTCATCGTTGCCAACGTGTCTGCTTTCACCACCTCCACAGACAGAGCTTTCCAGGAACCCACCACCCTCTGTATGAAAAGCATTCCGCACACTTCATCCCTAAACTTTCTCCTTCTCACCTTGAGTTGTTGCCCTGTGAGAGTCTTGCAGCACAGAAGCAGAGCATTCAGTCCAACCAGTAAATCCAAACATTATCCCAAACGTACGAGTCCCACTTGCTTGCTCCTGTTTTGTATCCCTTCAAACCTTTTTACTTCATTTATTTATGATGGCTTTTAAATGTTGTAATTGTTTCCACATCTACAACTTCCTTAGGAAGGCCAATCCATACGCAAACCACCGCGTCCGTAGATAAAAATTGGAATGTCCCATTTCTTCACCTCCGCTTATCACCAAGACAAAATGACAGACCTCCGTCAGTGAAAATAATCTGAATTTTTCAAACTCTTCTCGGAACTAAAAGCCTCCACACCAGGCAATATCCTGGTAAATCTTATCTGTACCGTCTCCAAAATATCCATGTCTTTCTGGTAATGCGACAATCAGAACTGCATGCAACATTCCAAATGTGGCCAAACAGAAATTTTGTACAGCTGTAACATAACTTGCCAACTCTTAAAATTGTGCTGCATTCTTTCCTGACCAACATATTCATCATGTAGCTCTCTGCCCAGATTCCTCTTTATGTCAATTCTCCAACGTTTTTGCCATTTATTGCATAATTCGCATTTAAATTCGATCTTTCAAAATGTATCACCACCCATTTGTGCAGCTTAAACTCCTTGTGCCATTTCGCTGTCCAAAACTGCAATCTATCTGTATCTCATGGTCTCCTTTGATAAGCCTCCTCATTATCTGCAACTCCACCAGTTTTGATGTCACCTGAAAATTTACTAATCAGGCAACCTACATTTTCCTCCAGATCATTGATATATGTTACAAACTAAAAAAGGTCTCAGCACGAATCCCTGCAGAACACCAATAGTTACTGATCTCCATTCCAAAAACCACACTTGGCTGCTACTCCCTGCCTTCTGTGACCAAGCCAGTTCTATATCCACCTCACCAGCAAATCCTGGATCACATGAGATTCTACCTTCTGCTCCAGCCTGCCATGAGGTACCGAACGAAATGAGGTACCGAACAGCAAAGTAAATGAGATGATGGGATGGAACAAACTCTGTTACACTCAGTACCTTCATGTCACAATGTAATAATATCCAGTCAAAAACCTGTTTTCCCTCAGGACCAGAAATTCACTGGGTCTGGGAATGCTGACTGTACAGGGATCGAGGATTTTAATTTGTCATTGAATTTGTTTTTAAATGTCTGCAATAAACGGCCACTTCTCCACATTATATTCCATCTGCCAAATCCTTGCCCACTGAATGAATCTGTCAATATCCATTATTTTTATTGCTCTTTGATCATCCCTATAGCTTTCGCAAACACAAAGTGTGGGTCTTGTTAATGGGCCTCGCGACATTACATAGAAACACAGAAGAATCAGGGCATTCGATCCATCAAAAATTTTATCTCACTCAATATGGTCATTCTGATCAATGAGATCAGTTCCCTAATCCTGCGTCCTCCCCATTTCCCCAGGTCCCATTGGACTCAAGAGGGAAATCAAGAATGTGCACCAGAGAGAAAGAGTGGGATTGTGTATGAGAGAGATGGCGAGATTGTGAATGAGAGAGAGAGTTGGATTGTATGAGTGAGATTATGTATGAGAGATAGGGTGGGATTGTGTATGAGGGAGAGGGAGTGAGATTGTGTATGAGAGAGAAAAAGAGTGATATTGTGTATGAGAGAGACAGTGAGATTCTGTATGAGAGAGATAGTGACCTTTGCATGGGAGAGGTAGTGGGATTGTGTATGAGAAAGAGTGTGAGATTGTGGGTGAGAGAGGTAGTAAGATTGTGTATGAGAGAAAAAGTGAGATTGTGATAAGAAAGGTAGTGGGATGGTGCATGAGCAAGATAGTGGGATTATGTATGAGAGAGTGTGTGGGATTCTGTATGAGAGATAGTGAAATTGTGTCGACAGAGAGATTGGGACTGTGTATGAGAGAGATAGTGAAATTGTGTATGGCAGAAAGAGTGGAATTGTGTATGAGAGAGATAGTAGGATTGTGTATGCGAGGGATAATAGAATTGTGCATGAGAGAGAGTGAGATTGCAAATGAGAGACATTGAGATTTTGTATGAGATCGTGAGATTATGTATGCGTGAAATAGTGGAACTATGTATGAGAGAGAGTGAAATTATGTACAAGAGATAGAGAGATTGTGCATGAGAGAGAAAGTGAGAATGTGTATGAGAGAGAAAGTGAGATTGTGTATGAGAGATTGCGGGATTGTGTAAAAGAGAGATAGTGACATTGCGTGTGAGAGAGGTAGTGACATTGCGTGTGAGAGATGTAGCGAGATTGTGATTGAGAGAGAGTGGGATTGTGTATGAGAAATAGACTAAGATTGTGTATGAGAGATATAGTGACATTGTGTATGGGAGAGAGTGAGATTGTGTAAAAGAGAGAGAGGGAGATTGTGTATGAGAGAGATACTGAGATTGTGTATGAGCGAGATAGTGAGATTGTGTGTGAGAGATGTAGGAAGATTGTGTGTGAGCGAGATAGTGAGATTGTGTATGAGAGAGAGTGGGATTGTGTATGAGAGAGAGTAGGATTGTGTATGAGAGTGGGATTGTGTATGAGTGAGATAGTGACATTGTATATGGGAGAGAGTGAGATTGTGCATGAGAGAGTGTGGGGTTGTGTATAAGAAAGATAATGATATTGTGCATGGGAGACGTGAGATTGGGTATAAGAGAGATAGTGAGATTTTGCATGAGAGAGATAGTGGGACTGTGTATCAGAGAGAGAGACTGGGAAAGGTAGTAAGATTGTGTATGAGAGAGATAGTGAGATTATGTGTAGGAGAGGGTGAGAATATGTATAAGAGAGTTAGTGAGATTTTGCATGAGGCAGATAGTGGGACTGTGTATCAGAAAGAGAGATAGTGAGATAGTGTATGAGATCGAGTGAGGTTGTGCATGTGAAAGAGAGTGGGATTGTGTTTGAGAGAGATAGTGACATTGTGTAAGGGAGAGAGTGAGATTGTATATCAGAGAGGTAGTGAGACTTTTCATGAGCGAGATAATGGGACTGTGTATCAGAGAGAGAGTGAGTTTGTGTATGAGAGAGATGGTGAGATTATGTGTGCGAGAAAGAGTAGGATTGTGTATGAGAGAGTAAGATTGCATATGAGAGAGTGAGATTTTGCATGAGACAGATAGTGGGACTGTGTATCAGAGAGAGAGAATGAGATTGTGTCTGAGAGATAGTGAAATTGTGTGTGTGTGAGAGAGTAGATTGTGTATGAGAGAGATAGTGTGATTGTATATGACAGAGAGTGAGATTGTGTGTGAGGGAGGTAGTGAGATTGTGTATAAAAGAAATAGTGAGATTGTGTACGAGAATGGGATTGTGCATGACTGAGAGTGGGACTGTGTATTAGAGAGAGTGGGATTGTGTATAAAAGTGTGAGTGCGATTGTGTATGAGAGATATAGTGAGATTGTGTATGCAAAAGGCAGTGAAATTGTGTATGAGAGGACGAGTGGGATTCTTTATCAGAGAGAGTGTTGGACTGTGTATGAGAGAGAGATAGTGAGATTGTGTATGCGAAAGGTATTGAGATTGTTTATGAAAGGGAGAGTGAGATTGTGAACGAGTGAGATAGTGGGAATGTGTATGAAGTAGTGAGGTGGTGTATGAGAGAGAGTGGGACTGTGTATGAGAGTGAGACTGTGCATGAGAGGCAGTGTGGGATTGTGTATGACAGAGAGTGAGATAGTTTCGAGGAGAAATTGTGATTGAGTCTGGGAGAGAGTGTGAGATTGCGTATGACAGAGATAGTGTGATTGTGCATAAGAGAGAGAGTGGGATTGTGCATAAGAGAGAGAGAGTGAGGTTGTGTATGAGTGAGATAGTGATATTGTGTATAAGAGAGAGTGGGATTGTCCATAAGAGAGAGAGAGTGAGATTGTGTATGAGTGAGATAGTGAGATTGCGTATTAGAGAGGTAGTGAGATTGTGTATGAAAGAAATACTGAGACTGTATACGAAAATGGGATTGTGTATGACAGAGAGAGTGGGACTGTGTGTAAGAGAGAGAGTGGGATTGTATATAAAAGAGTGAGTGCGATTGTGTATGCGGAAGGCAGTGAAAATGTTTATGAGAGGATTCTTTATGAGAGAGAGTGTTGGAATGTGTATGAGAGAGATAGTAACATTATATATGGGAGAGAGTGAGATTGTGCATGAGAGATAGTGAGATTGTGTATGCGAAAGGTAGTGAGATTGTGTATGAGAGTGAGATTGCATATGAGTGAAATAGTGGGAATGTGTATGAGAGAAGTAGTGAGATGGTGTATGAGAGAGAGTGGGACTGTGTATGAGAGTGAGATTGTGTATGAGAGAGAGTGAGATAGCGTCGAGAAGAAAGCGTGACTGTGTCTGGTAGTGAGTGTGCTTGAGTATGGGAGAGAGTATGAGATTATGCATGATAGAGATAGTGAGATTGTGTATGTCAGAGAGTGGGATTGTGCATAAGAGAAAGAGTGAGAATGTGTATGAGTGAGATAGTGAGATTGCATTTGAGAGATAGTGGGATTGTGTGTGAGAGCGTGAGATTGTCTATGAGAGTGTGAGAATGTGTATGAGAGAGATAGTGAGATTGTGTATGAGAGAGAATGAGATTGTGGATAAGTGAGGTAGTGGGAAAACGTATCAGCGAAGTAGTGAGATTGTGTCTGAGACAGAGAGTTGGACTGTGTATGAGAGAGTGGGAGAGACTGTTTATCAGATGGATAGCAAGTTTGTGCATGAGAGAGAGAGTGAGATCGTGTTCGAGATAGTGAGATTGGGGATGAGTGAGATAGTGGGACTGTGTATCAGAGAAGTAGTGAGATTGCGTATGAGAGAGATACTGAGATTATGTATGAGGTAAAGAGTGGAATTGTGTATGAGTGAGATAGTGAAATTGCTTATAAGAGAGAGAATGGGATTGAGTATAAGAGAGACAGTGGGATTATGTATGAGAGAGATCGTGAGATTGTCTATGAGAGAGAGTGGAATTGTGTATGAGAGAGATAGTAAGATTGCGAATGAAAGAGGTCGTGTGATAGTAGATGAGAGGGGGTAGTGAGATTGTGCATGAGTGCAATGGTGAGACTGCGTATGAGAGAGTGTAAGATCCTGTGTGAGTGAAATGGCGAGACTGTATATGAGAGAGAGAGACAGTGAGAATGTGCCTGGGAAGGAGAGTGGGATCGTGTATGAGAGAGATATTAAGATTGTGTACGAGAGAATGGGATTGTATATGAAAGATAGGGAGATTGTGTATGAGATAGAGAGTGGGATTGTGGATGAAGGAGAGCGGCGCAAGCTGGGTGGAAGTGAAGTTGGAGTGCAGAGCTAGTCGGGAAGGTAAGTGATTGATATTTAAGAACTGACCTCGACGCCAACAGTCTTTTCTCAGCAGAGAGCGGCGCGAGCTGGGCAGAAGTGAAGTTGGAGCGCGGAGCTTGTCGGAAAGGGAAGTGATTGATTTTTAAGAATTTACCTTGATGCCAACGGTCTTTTCTCAGCAGAGAGCGGCGCGAGCTGGGCGGAAGTGAAGTTGGAGCGCGGAGCTAGTCGGGAAGGTAAGTGATTGATATTTAAGAATTTACCTCGACGCCAAGGTCTTTTCACAGCAGAGAGCGGGGCGAGCTGGGCGGAAGTGAAGTTGGAGCGCTGCAGAAAGGCAGTTCGAGGGGGATCTGCCTTTGCAGGTAGTATGGGCTGAAGTCAGAAATAGGAAAGGTGCAGTCACCTTGTTGGGTTTTTACTATAGGCCCCCCAATAGCAGCAGAGATGTGGAGAAACAGATTGGGAAACAGATTTTGGAAAGGTGCAGAAGCCACAGGGTAGTAGTCATGGGTGATTTCAACTTCCCAAACATTGATTGGAAGCTTTTTACATCAAGTAGATTGGATGGGGCGGTGTTTGTGCAGTGTGTACAGGAAGCTTTTCTAACTCAGTATGTACATTGTCCGACCAGAGTGGAGGCCATATTGGATTTGGTACTTGGTAACGAACTGGGACAAGTGATGGGCTTGTTAGTGGGTGAACATTTTGGTGATGGTGACCACAATTCTGTGACTTTCACCTTGGTTATGGAGAGAGATAGGTGCGTGCAACAGGGTAGATTTTACAATTGGGGGATGTGAAAATATGATGCTGCAAGACAGGATCTGAGGAGCATAAGTTGGGAGCATAGGCTGTCAGGGAAGGACGTCGTGGAAAGGTGGAACTTTTTCAAGGAACAGATATGACGTGTCCTTCATATGTATGTACCTGTCAGGCAGGAAAGAGATGGTCGTGTGAGGGAACCTTGGTTGACGAGGGAGGTTGAATGTCTTGTAAAGAGGAAAAAGGGGGCTTACAGAAGGTTGAGGAAACAAGGTTCAGACAGAGCATTGGAGGGATACATGATTGCCAGAATGGAGCTGAAGAAAGGGATTAGGAGAGCTAAGAGAGGACATAAAAAATCTTTGGCGGATAGGATGAAGGATAACCCCAAGGCATTTTTTGCGTTTGTGAGAAACATGAGAATGACGAGAACGAGGGTAGGTCCGATCAAGGACAGTAGTGGGAGACTGTGTATTGAGTCGGAAGAGATAAGTGAGGTCTTGAATGAGTACTTTTCTTCAGTATTTACAAACGAGAGGGACCGTATTGTTGAAGAGCAGAGTGTGAAATGGACTGGTAAGCTAGAGGAGATACTTTTAGGAAGGACGATGTGTTGGACATTTTGAATAACTTGAGGATAGACAAGTCCCCCGGGCCTGACGGGATATATCCTAGGATTATGTGGGAAGCAAGAGAGGAAATTGCAGTGACGTTGGCAATGATCTTTTCGTCTTCACTGTCAACGGGGGTGGTACCAGGGGACTGGAGAGTGGCGAATGTTGTGCCCCTGTTCAAAAAAGGGAATAGGGATAACCCCGGGAATTACATGCCAGTTAGTCTTACTTCGGTGGTAGGCAAAGTAATGGAAAGGGTACTGAGGGATAGGATTTATGAGTATCTGGAAAGACACTGCTTGATTAGGGACAGCCAGCACGGATTTGGGAAGGGTAGGTCTTGCCTTACAAGTCTTATTGAATTCTTTGAGGAGGTGACCAAGCATGTGGATGAGGGTAGAGCAATGGATGTAGTATACATGGATTTTAGTAAGGCATTTGATAAGGTTCCCCATGGTAGGCTTATGCAGAAAGCCAGGAGGCATGGGATAGCGGGAAATTTGGCCAGTTGGATAGAAAACTGGCTAACTGGTCGAAGTCCGAGAGTGGTGGTAGATGGTAAATATTCAGCCTGGAGCCCAGTTACAAATGGAGTTCCGCAGGGATCAGTTCTGGGTCCTCTGCTGTTTGTAATGTTTATTAATGACTTGGAACAGGGAGTCGAAGGGTGGGTCAGTAAATTTGCAGATGATACGAAGATTGGTGGAGTTGTGGATAGTGAGGAGGGCTGTTGTCGGCTGCAAAGGGACTTAGATATGATGCAGAGCTGGGCTGAATAGTGGCAGATGGAGTTCAACCCTGCCAAGTGTGAGGTTGTCCATTTTCGAACGACAAATAAGAATGCGGAATACAGGGTTAACGGTAGGGGTCTTAGTAAGGTGGAGGAGCAGAGGGATCTTGGGGTCTATGTTCATAGATCTTTGAAAGTTGCCACTCAGGTGGATAGAGCTTGTAAGAATGCCTATGGTGTATTAGCGTTCATTAGCAGAGGGATTGAATTCAAGAGTCGTGAAGTGATGTTACATCTGTACAGGACTTTGGTTAGGCCACATTTGGAGTACTGTGTGCAGTTCTGGTCGCCTCACTTTAGGAAAGATGTAGAAGCTTTGGAGAGGGTGCAGAGAAGAGTTACCAGGATGTTGCCTGGAATGGAGAATAGGTCGTACGAGGATAGGTTGAGCATGCTCGGCCTGTTCTCATTGGAAGTGCGAAGGATGAGGGATGACTTGATAGAGGTGTCTAAGATGATCAGGGAAACAGATAGAGTAGACAATCAGAGACTTTTCCCCCGGGTACAACAGAGTGTTACACGGGGACATAAATTTAAGGTGAAGGGTGGTAGGTATAGGGGAGATGCCCCCACTACCCTGAGAGTGGTGGGGGCATGGAATGCGCTGCCTGTGGGAGTGGCAGATTCAGAATCATTGGCGAACTTTAAGTGGCAATTGGATAGGTACATGGATGGGTGCTTAAGCTAGGACAAATGTTTGGCACAACATCGTGGGCCGAAGGGCTTGTTCTGTGCTGTATTGTTCTATGTTCTATGTTCTATCATGACATTGTGTATGAGGAGAGAAATTGAGATTTTCTATGAAAGAGAGTAAAATTGTGTATGAGAGAGATAGTGAGATTGTGTATGAGAGAGATAGTTGGACTGTTTATGAGAGTGAGATTGTGTATGAGAGATAGTAAAATTGTGTATGGGAGAAATAGTGAGGTTGTTCATAAGAGGTAGTGAGATTGTTTATGAGAGAGATACTGAGATTGTGTATGAGAATGATAGTGGGACTGTGTATGAAACAGAGCAACGTTGTGTATGAGATATTTAGATTGTGTATGTGTGACATTGTAATATTCTGTGTGAGAGATAGTGGGATTGTGTATGAGAGATTTAGTGAGATTGCATATGAGAGGGATAGTGATATTGTGTATGAGAGAGAGAATGGGATTGTGTATCAGAGAGGTAGTGGGATTCTATATGAGAAATAGTAAGAATATATGTGAAAGAGATCTTGTGATATTATATGAAAGAGAGCTAGTGAGATTGTGTATGAGTGAAATGGTGAGGTTGTGTATGAGAGAGAGTGACATTGTATATGAGGAGAGAAAGTGAGATTGTGTAAAAGCGAGAGAGTGAGATTGTGCACAAGAGAGAGTGAAATTGTGTACGAGAGAGAAAGTGAGATTGTGTATGAGAAAGTTAGTGAGATTGTGTATTAGAGAGATAGTGGGATTGTGTGTGAAACAGAGTGAGATCGTGTATGAGATAGTGAGATGGTGTATGAGTGACATTACAATATTGTGTATGAGAGATAGTGGGATAGTGCAGGAGAGAAGTAGTGAGATTGCATATGAGAGAGTTAGTGAGATTTTGTGAGAGATAGTGAGATTGTGTGTGAGAGAGAGATTGGGATTATGTATTAGAGGTAGTGAGATTCTGTATGAGAAATAGTAAGATTGCGTATGAAAGAGGTCGTGGGATAGTAGATGAGAGAGGGTAGTGAGATTGTGTATGCATGCAGTGGTGAGACTGTGTATGAGACCGTGTAAGAGCTTGTGTGAGTGAAATGGCGATATTGTATATAAGAGAGACAGTGAGAATGTGCATGAGAGGGAGAGTGGGATTATGTATGAGAGAGAGGGAGATTCTGTATGAGATAGAGAGTGGGATTGTGTATGAAGGAGAGAGTGGGATTGTGTATGAGGAGAGAAAATTAGATTTTCTATGAGAAAGAGTAAAATTGCATATGAGCGAGAGAGTGAGATATTGGGACTGTGTATGTAACAGAGTGAGATTGCGTATGAAATGGTGAGATTGTGTATGAGTGGCATTGTAAGATTGTGTATGAGAGATAGTGAGATTGTGTATGAGAGATAGTAAGACTGTGTATGAGAGAGAGGATGAGATTGTGTATCTGAGATAGAGTGATTCTGTATGAGAGATAGTAAGATTGCGTATGAAAGATGTCATGTGATAGCATGTGGGAGGGAGGTAGTGTGATTGTTATGAGAGAGACTGAGATTGTGTATGAAATAGTGACATTGCATATAAGGAGAGAAAATTTGATTGTGTATGAAAGAGAGACTGAGATTGTGTACGAGGGAGAATGAACTTGTGTATGAGAGAGTGAGCTTGTGCATGAGAGAGAGATAGTGGGACTGTTTCTCAGAGTGAGATTGGGTATAAGAGAGAGTGAGATTGGGTATGAGAGAAATAGTGAGATTATGTATGAGAGTGAGAGTGTGGTTGTGAATGAGAACGATAGTGGGACTGTGCATGACAGAGATATTGAGACTGTGTATGAGAGAGATAGTGGGACTGTGCCTGAAACAGAGTAAGAATGTGTATGAGATATTGAAATTGTGTATTGGTGATATTGTAATATTGTGTATGAGTGACATTGAAATATTCGGTACGAGATATAATGAGAATCTATATGAGAGAGGTAGTGAGATTGTATATGAGAGAGATAGTAAGACTGCGTATGAAAGTGGTCATGTGATAGTATGTGAGAGGGAAGTAGTGAATTTGTGTATGAGTGAAATGGTGAGACTGTGTATGAGAGAGTGGGATTGTATATGAAAGAGGTAGTGGGAATGTTTATCAGAGTGAGATTGGATATGAGAGTGAGATAGTGATTGAGAGCGATATTGGGATTGTGTATGAGAGAGATAGTGAGACTGTGTATGAGAGATAGTGAAATTGTGTATGAGAGAGAGAATGGTTTTGTATATCAGAGAGGTAGTGGTATTCTGCATGAGAAACAGTAAGATTATGCATGAAAGAGGTCTTGAGATATTATTTGAGAGAGAGATTGTGAGATTGTTTATGAATGAAATGATGAGGCTGTGTATGAGAGAGAGAGTGGGATTGTGTATGAGAGAGAAAGTGGGATTGTGTATAAGAGTGAGATTGTGTACGAGAGTGAGATTATGTATGAGAGAGATAGTGAGATTGAGTATGAGAGAGGGAATGAGATTGTGCATGAGAGAGAGTGGGGTTGTGTATGAGAGTAGGATTGTGCATGAGAGAGAGTGGGGTTGCGTATGCGAGGGTTTGGCGTTGTGTGTAGGAGTGAGATTGTGTATGAGTGTGAGATTGTGGGTGAGAGAGATAATGAGATTGTGTATGAGAGAGAGTGAGATTGTGTATGAGTGAGCGAGTGAGATTGCGAATGAGAAAGATAGTGGGACTGTTTATGAGAGTGAGATTGTGTATGAGGGAGAGTGAGATTATGTATGAGAGACAAATTGTGGATAAGTATGGGATAGTGACGTTGTATATGTGGAGAGAAAGTTAGATTGTATATGATAGAGAGAGATTGTGTATGAGAGAGAGAGTGAGATTGTGTATGGGAGAAATAGTGAGGCTGTGCATGAAAGAGATAGTGAGATTGTGTATGAGAGTGATAGTGAGATTGCGTATGAGAGTGATAGTGGGACTGTGTATGAAATAGTGCAACGTTGTGTATGAGATATTTAGATTGTGTATGCGTGACATTGTAAGAATGTGTATGAGTGACATTGTAATATTGTTTGTGAGAGATACTGAGATTGTGTATGAGAGATTGAGTGAGATTGCATATGAGAGATAGTGAGATTGTGCATGAGAAAGATAGTGGGACTGTTTATCAGAGTGAGATTGGGTATGAGAGAGAGTGAGATTGTGTAATGAAAAAGAGTGAGATTATGAATGGGAGCGAGAGGGAGATTGTGTATGAGAGAAATAGTGAGATTGTGTATGAGAGTGAGAGTGATATTGTGAATGAGAGCGATATTGGGATTGTGCATGAGAGAGATAGTGAGACTGTGTATGAAAGAGATAGTGGGACTGTGCCTGAAACAGAGTAAGAATGTGTATGAGATATTGAAATAGTGCATGGGTAACTTTGTAATATTGTGTATGAATGACATTGTAATATTCTGTATGAGAGATAGTGGGAGTGTGTATGAGAGAGGTAGTGAGATTGCGTATGACAGAGATAGTGATACTGTGTATGAGAGGAAGTGTGATTGTGTATGAGAGAGGGAATGGTCTTGTGTATCAGAGAGGTAGTGGTATTCTGCATGAGAAACAGTAAGATTATGCATGAAAGGTGTCTTGTGATATTATTTTAAAGAGCTAGTGAGATTGTTTATGAGTGAAATGGTGAGGCTGTGTATGAGAGAGAGGGATTGTGTATGAAAGCGAGAGTGTGATTGTGTCTGAAAGAGATCGTGAGATTGTGTACGAGAGTGAGATTTTGTATGAGAGATAGTGAGTTTGTGTATGAGAGAAGGAGTGAAAGTGTGCATGAGAGAGAGTGGGATTGTGTATTAGAGAGGTATTGTGCATGAAAGAGATTGGGCTTGTGTAAGAGAGGTGTTGCGTGTAGGAGTGAAATTGTGCATAAAATGAGATTGTGGGTGAGAGAGATAATGAGATTGTGTATGAGAGAGAGTAAGACTGTGTATGAGAGAGCGAGGGAGATTGTGCATGAGAGATATAGTGGGACTGTTTCTGAGAGTGGTATTCTTTATGTGAGAGAGTGATATTGTGTATGAGAGAGAGTGAGATTGTGTGTGAGACAGAAAGTGAGATTACGTATGAGAGTGAGATTTTGTATGAGAGAAATAGTGAGGTTGTGCATGAGAGAGGTAGTGGGATTGTTTATGAAATAGATAGTGAGATTGTGTATTAGAGAGATCGTGGGATTGTGTATGAAACAGTGTAACATTGTGTATCAGATATTAAGATTCTGTATGAGTGACATTGTAAGATTGTGTATAAGTGACATTATAATATTGTTTGTGAGGGATAGTGGGAATGTGTAAGAGAAATTTAGTGAGATTGCATATGAGAGAGATATTGAGAATGTGTCTGAGAGACAATGAGTTTGTGTATGAGAGAGAATGGGATTGTGTATCAGAGAGGTGGTGGGATTCTGTATGAGAAATAGTAAGAATATTTATGAAAGAGGTCTTGTGATATTACATGAAAAAGCGCTAGTGAGATTGTGTATGAGTGAGATGGTGAGGTTGTGTATGTGAGAGAGAGTGAGATTATTTATGAGATAGTGACATTGTATATGAGCAGAGAAAGTGACATTGTGTCTGAGAGAGAGGGAGATTGTGTACGAGAGAGAGTGAAATTGCATATGAGAGAGAGTATGTGATTGTGTATAAGAAAGATAGTGAGATTTTGTATGAGTGAGTTAGTGGGACTGTGTGAAACAGAGTGAGATTGTGTATGAGATAGTGAGATTGTGTACGAGTGACATTGTAATATTGTGTATGAGAGAGAGGGATTCTATATGAATGAGGGAGTGGGATTGTGTATAAGAGAGTGTGGGATTGTGTATGAGAAATAAAGTGAGATTGTGTATGAGAGTGATAGTGAAATTGTGCAGGAGAGTGAGATTGTGCATGAGAGAGAGTTGGGTTGTGTTTGAGAGTGGGATTGTGTATGATAGTGACAGTGTGTATGGGGAAATAGTGAGACTGTGCTTGAGAAAGATAGTGGGATTGTGTATGAGAGAGATAGTGAGATTGTGTATGAGAGAGATAGTTGGACTATGTACAAAACCGGGGATGATCGTATATGAGATTTTGAGATTGTGTATGAGTGACATTGTCAGATTGTGTATTAGTGACATTGTAATATTGGGCAGGAGAGAGATAGTGAGATTGCATACGAGAGAGATAGTGAGATTGTGCATGAGATATCGTGAGATTGTGTCTGACAGAAAGAATGGGATTGTGCATCAATGAGGTAGTGAGATTCTGTTTGAGAAATAGCAAGATTATGTATGAAAGAGATCTTGAGATATTTTACGAAACAGAACTAGTGAGATTGAATATGAGTGAAATGATGAGTCGGTGTATGAGAGAAGTGAGATTGTGTATGAGGTAGTTACATTATAAATGAGGAGAGAAAGTGAGATTGTGTACGAGAGAGAGTGAAATTGTGTACGAGAGAGAGTGAGATTGTGTACGAGAGAGAGTGAAATTGTGTATGAGAGAGAGTGAAATCGTGCATGAGAGATATAGTGAGACTGTTTATGAGAGTGAGCTTTCGTATGAGAGAGAGAATGAGATTGTGTATCAGAGAGGTAGTGGGATTCTGTATGAGAAATAGCAAGATTATGTATGAAAGAGGTCTTGAGTTATTATATGAAACAGAGCTAGTGAGATTGAGTTTGAGTGAAATAGTGAGTCGGTGTATGAGAGAGAGAGTGAGATTGTGTATGAGGTGGTTACATTGAAATGAGGAGAGAAAGTGAGATTGTGCGTGAGAGAGTGAGATTGTGTACGAGAGAGAGTGAAATTGTGTATGAGAGAGAGATCGTGCATGAGAGAGATAGTGGGACTGTTTATGAGAGTGAGATTGTGTATGAGAGAGAGTGATATTGTGTATGAGAAAGATAGTTAGATTGTGTATGAGAGAGATAGTGGGATTATGCATGAAAGGGGTAGTGGGATTGTGTATGCGAGAGAGTGGGATTATGTATGAGAGAGAGTGGGATTGTGTATTAGAGAGAATGGTATTGCGTATGAGATTGAGATTGTGTATCTTAGAGTTAGTGAGATTGTGTACGAGAGTGAGATTGTATACGAGAGTGAGATTATGTACGAGAGACATAGTGCGTTTATGTATGAGACAGGGAGTGAGACTGTACATGAGAGAGATTGTGTATGAGAGAGAGTGGGATAGTGCATGAGAGGAAGTGGGTTGTGTATGAGAGTGAGATAGATACTGAGATTGTTCTTGAGAGATTGTGCATGAGGAAGAGTATAATTGTGTATGAGAGAGAGTGAGATTGTGCAGGAGAGGGAGAATGGGATTGTGTATCAGAGAGGTAGTGGGATTCTGCATGAAAAATAGTAAGAATATGTATGAAAGAGGTCTTGAGATATTATGTGAAAGAGAGCTAGTGAGATTATTTAAGAGTGAAATGGTGAGGCTGTTTTGGAGAGAGAGAGAGTGAGATTGTGAATGGGAGAGATAGTGACATTGTATATGAAAGAGATAGTGGGGTTGTGTATGAATGGGGTAGTGAGAGTGCATATGAGAGAGAGTGGGATTACGTATGAGAGAGAATGGGATGGTGTATGAAAGAGAGAGTGGGATTGTGTATGAGAGAGTGGGATTTTGTATGAGAGAGGTAGTGAGATTGTGTATGTGTGAAATCGTGTACGAGGGTGAGATTATGTAAGAGAGAGAGTTGGATTGTATAAGAGAGAGGCAGTGAGATTGTGTATGTGAGAGATAGTGAGATTGTGTGGGATAGTGAGATTGTGTACAGCGGTGAGATTGTGCATGAGAGAGAGCTGGGTTGTATATGAGCGTGAGATTATGTACGAGAGTGAGATTGTATATGAGAGTGAGTGTGAATGAAAGACATAGTGCGATTGTGTAATTGAGTATGAGAGTGAGTGTGAGATTGTATATGAGAGTGAGATTATGTATGAGAGAGATAGTGAGTTTTGTTAATGAGAGAGGGAGTGGTATTGTGGTTGAGAGAGAGTGTGGTTGTGTATGAGAGTGGGATTGTGTATGAGTGGGAGTGGGGTTGTGTATGAGAGTGATATTGTGGGTGAGAGCGAGATTGTGGGTGAGAGAGAGTGTAATTGTGTATGAGAGAGATAGTGAGATTGTATATCAGAGAGGTAGTTGGATTCTATATTAGAAATAGTAATATTCTATATGAAAGAGGTCTTGAGGTATTATATATGAGTGAAATGGTGAGGCTGTGTATGAGAGAGAGAGAGAGATCGTGTATGAGAGAGATATTGTAACTGTGCATGAGAGAAATAGTGAGATTGTGTATGACAGGGAGAGTGTGACTGTAAATGAGAAAGATTGTGAGATTGTGTATGAGAGAGATAGTGGTACTGTGTATAAAACAGAGTAAGATTGCATATGAGGTGTCGAGAATGTGTATGAGTGACATTGCAAGATTGTGCATGAGAGATGGAGAGATTGCGTATGAGAGAGAAAGTGGGAGAGTGGATCAGAGAGGTAGTGAGATTCTGCATGAGAAATAGTAAGAATATGTATGAAAGAGGTCTTGAGAAATTATATGAAAGAGAGCCAGTGAGATGGTATATGAGTGAAATCGTGAGTCTGCATATCAGAGAGATACGGGATTAGCGGTGCTGGAAGAGCACAGCAGTTCAGGCAGCATCCGAGGAGCAGTAAAATCAACGTTTCAGCCAAAAGCCCTTCATCAGGAATAAAAGCAGAGAGCCTGAAGCGTGGAGAGATGAGCTAGAGGAGGGTGGGGTGGGGAAAAAGTAGAATAGAGTACAATAGGTGAGTGGGGGAGGGGATGAAGGTGATAGGTCGGAGGCAGGGGAGGGTGGACTGGATAGGTGGAAAAGAAGATAGGCAGGTAGGACAAGTCCAGACAAGTCATGGGACAATGCTGAGCTGGAAGTTTGGAGCCAGGGTGAGGAGGAGGAATGGGAGATGAAGAAACTGTTGGAGTCCACATTGATGCCCTGGGATTGAAGTGTTCTGAGGTGGAAGATGAGGCGTTCTTCCTCCAGGAGTCTGGTGGTGAGGGAGCGGCGGTGAAGGAGGCCCAGGACCTCCATGTCCTCAACAGAGTGGGAGGGGGAGTTGAAATGTTGGACCACGGGGCGATGTGGTTGATTGGTGCGGGTGTCCCAGAGACGTTCCCTAAAGCGCTCTGCTAGGAGGCGTCCAGTCTCCCCAATGTAGAGGAGACCGCAGCGGTAGCAACGGATACAATAAATGATATTAGTGGATGCGCAGGTAAATCTTTGATGGATGTGGAAGGCTCTTTTAGGGCCTTGGATGGAGGTGAGGGAGAAGGTGTGGGTGCAGGTTTTGCAGTTCCTGCGGTGGCAGGGGAAGGTGCCAGGATGGGATAGTGAGTTGTAGGGGGCGTGGACCTGACCAGGTAGTCACGGAGGGAAGGCAGAAAGGGATGGGGAGGGAAATATATCGCTGCTGGTGGGGTCTTTTTGGAGGTGGAGGAAATATCGGCGGATGATTTGGTTTATGCGAAGGATGGTAGGGTGGAAGGTGAGCACCAGTGGCGTTCTGTCCTTGTTACGGTTAGAGGGGTGGAGTCTGAGGGCGGAGGTGCGGGATGTGGACGAGATGCGTTGGAGGGCATCTTTAACCACGTGGGAAGGGAAATTGCGGTCTCTAAAGAAGGATGCCATCTGGTGTGGTCTGTGGTGGAACTGGTCCTCCTGGGAGCAGATACAGTGGAGGCGGAGGAATTGGGAATACGGGATGGCATTTTGCAAGAGGTAGGGTAGGAAGAGGTGTAATCCGGGTAGCTGTGGGAGTTGGTGGGTTTGTCAAAAAGTCAATGTAAAGTCGGTCATCATTAATGGAGATGGAGAGATGCAGGAAGGGGAGGGAGGTGTCAGAGATTATCCAGGTAAATTTAAGTTCAGGGTGGAATGTGTTGGTGAAGTTGATGAATTGCTCAACCTCCTTGCGGGAGCATGAGGCAGCGCCAGTGCAGCCATCAATGTAGCGGAGGAAGAGGGAGGGAGTGGTGCCGGTGTAATTACGGAAGATCGACTGTTCTACGTAGCCAATAAAGAGACAGGAATAGTTGGGGCCCATACGTGTCCCCATGGCTACCCCTTTGGTCTGGAGGAAGTGGGAGGATTCAAAGGAGAAATTGTTCAGGGTGAGGACCAGTTCGGCCAAATGAATGAGAGTGTTGGTGGAAGGGTACTGTTGGGGACGTCGAGAGAGGAAAAACCGGAGGGCTTGGAGGCCCTGGTCATGGCAGATGGAGGTGTAGAGGGATTGGATATCCATGGTGAAGATGAGGCGTTTGGGGACGGGGATACGGAAGTCTTGGAGGAGGTGGAGGGCGTGGGTGGTGTCTCGAACGTATGTGGGGAGTTCCTGGATTAGGGGGAATAGGACAGTGTCGAGGTAGGTAGAGATGAGTTCAGTGGGGCAGGAGCATGCTGAGACAATGGGTCGGCCAGGGTGGTCAGGCTTGTGGATCTTGGGACGGAGGTAGAACTGGGCAGTGTGGGGTTCCCGGACTATGAGGTTGGAAGCTGTGGGCGGGCGATCTCCTGAGTTGAAGAGGTTCTGTATGGTCTGGGAGATGTTGGTTTGGTGCTGGGAGTGGGGTCATGGTCGAGGGGGCGGTAAGAAGAGGTGTCCTCGAATTGATGTTTGGCTGCAGTGGTGTAGAGTTCAGTGCGGCAGACTATCACTGCGCCCCCTTTATCAGCTGGCTTGATGGTGAGGTTGGGATTGGATCAGAGGGATTGGAGGGCTGTGCGTCGTGAGGGTGAGAAGTTGGAGTGGATTAGGGTGTGGACAGGTTGAGGCGGTTAATGTCCCAGTGGCAGTTGGAAATGAAGAGGTCGTGGGCAGGTAATAGCCCAGCGCGGGGTGTCCAGGTGGATGCAGTGTATTGGAGGTGGGCGAAGGGGTCCTTGGAAGGTGGGCGGGAGTCCTGATTGTGAAAATAAGCTCGGAGGCGGAGCGGCGGAAAAGTGTTCAGCGTGTATTAAATTCATTGATGCATGTACGGAGGGGGATGAAGGTGAGTCCTTTACTGAGGACTGATCGTTCGTCCTCAGTGAGGGGAATGTCTGGAGGGATGGTGAAAACTCGGTAGGGTTGGGAGTTGGGATCTGGTGTGGGTGTGGAGCTGGGAGTTGGGGCAGAGCCTGTAACTGGAGATAGTTGGGATTGTATATGAAGGAGATAGTGGGATTGTGTATGAAAGGGGTGGGGGGACAGTGGATGCGAAAGCGAGTGAGATGATGTATGGCAGAGTGTCGGATTTTGTATGAAAGAGCGAGTGGGATCGTGTATGAGAGAGAGTGGAGTTGTATATGAGAGAGAGTGGGCTTGTGTATGAGAGTAAGATTGTGTCTGAGATTGAGATTGTGTCTTAGAGACATAGTGGGATTTTGCATGAGAGAGAGTGAGATTGTGTATGAGAGAGATAGTGGGACTGTGTATGAAACAGAGCAAGATTGTGAATGAGATATTGAGATTGTGTATGAGTGACATTGTAAGATTGTGTATGAGTGACATTGTAATAATGTGTAAGAGAGATAGTGAGGTTGGGTATGTGAGATAGTGAGCTTGCGTATGAGAGAGAAAGTGAGATTGTGTATCAGACAGGTAGTGAGATTCTGCATGAGAAATAGTAGGAATATGTATGAAAGAGCTCTTGAGATATTATATGAAAGAGAGCTAGTGAGATTGTATATGAGTGAACTGGTAAGTCAGTGTATGAGAGAGAGTGAGATTGTGTTTGAGAGCGATAGTGGGATTGTGTACGAAATGGGTAGTGGAATTGCATATGAGAGAGAGAGTGAGATTATGTATGAGAGAGTGGGATTGTGTGTGAAAGATTGAATGGGACTGTGTATGAGAGAGGAAGTGAGATTGTGCATGAGAGAGAGTGTGGGGTTGTGTATGAGAGTGAGTATAAGAGTGAGATTGTGAGTGAGATTGTGTATGAGAGAGATAGTGGGACTGTTCATGAAACGGAGTTAGATTGTGTATGAGATATTGAGATTGTGTATGAGCGACATTGTAATATTGTGTAAGAGAGATGGTGTGATTGTGTGTGAGAGAGATATTGAGATAACATATGAGAGAAATAGTGAGATTGCGTATGAGAGAGAAAATGGATTATTTATCACAGAGGTAGTGGGATTCCATCTGAGAAATAGTAAGATCATGCATTGAAGAGGTCTGGAGATATATGAAAGAAAGCTAGTGAGATTGTGTATAAGAGAGAGTGGGATTGAGTATGGGAGAAATAGTGAGGTTGTGCATGAGAGACGTAGTGGGATTGTTTATGAGATAGTGAGAATGTGTATGAGAGAGATAGTGGGACTATGTATGAAACAGCGCAACATTGTGTATGAGATATTGAGATTGTGTATGAGTAACATTGTAACATTGTGTGTGAGAGATAGTGGGATTGTGTATGAGGGATGTAGTAAGATTGCATGTAAGACAGATAGTGAGATTGTGTATGAAAGATAGTGAAATTGTGTATGACAGAGAGAATGGAATTGTGTATCAGAGAGGTAGTGGGATTCTGTATGAGAAATAATAAGAATATGTATGAAAGATTCTTGTGAGATTATTTGAAAGAGAGCTCGTGAGATTGTGTATGAGTGAGATGGTGAGGTTGCGTATGAAAGAGAGGGTGAGATTAAGTAGGGGATAGTGACATTGTATATGAGGAGAGAATTTGAGATTGTGTATGAGAGAGAGTGAGATTTTGAACGAGATATTGAGATTTTGTGCGAGTGATTTTGTAAGATTTTGTATGAGAGATAGTGAGACTGTTTATGAGAGAGTGAGCGTGAGGTTTTGTATTGGAGAAGTAGTGAGATTGTGTATGAGAGAGATAGTGGGATTATGTATGGGAGAGAGAGGGATTGTGTATGAAAGAGAGTGGGATTGTGTATGAGATTGAGATTGTGTGTGAGAGTGTGTGTGAGAGAGATAGTGAGATTGTGTCCGACAGAGAGGGTTTTTGTTTATGTGAGAGAGAAATTGTGTATGGGAGAGATAGTGGGACTGTTTATGAGAGTCAGAGTGAGATTGTGTATGGGAGAAATGGTGAGATTGTGCATGAAAAAGATAGTGAGATTGTGTATGAGAGAGATAGTTGGACTGTGTTCGAAACCGGATAGGATTGTGTATGAGATATTGAGATTGTGCATGAGTGACATTGTAATATTGTGCAGGAGAGAGGCAGTGAGATTGCATATGAGAGAGATAGTGAGATTGTGTATGAGAGAGAGAATGGGATTGTGTATCAGAGAGGTAGTGGGATTCTGTATGAGAAATAGCAAGATTATGTATGAAAGAGGTCTTGAGTTATTATATGAAACAGAGCTAGTGAGATTGAGTATGAGTGAAATGGTGAGTCGGTGCATGAGAGAGAGAGTGAGATTGTGTATGAGTTAGTTACATTGTAAATGAGGAGAGAAAGTGAGATTGTGCATGAGAGAGTGAGATTGTGTACGAGCGAGAGTGAAATTGTGTATGAGAGAGAGAGAGTGAGGTCGTGCATGAGAGAGATAGTGGGACTGTTTATGAGAGTGAGATTGTGGATGATAGAGAGTGATATTGTGTATGAGAAAGATAGTTAGATTGTGTATGAGAGAGATAGTGGGATTGTGTAGGAAAGGAATAGTGGGGATTGCGTATGAGAGAGAGTAGGATTATGTATGAGAGAGAGTGGAATTGTGTATTAGAGAATGGGATTGTGTATGAGAGAGGTAGGGAGATTGTGTATTAGACAGGGAGTGAGATTGTGCATGAGAGAGAGTGGGGTTGTGTATGAGAGTTGGATTATGTATGAGAGAGAGTGGGACAATGCATGATAGGGAATGGGGTTGTGAATGAGCGTGAGATTGTGTGTGAGAGAGATAGTGAAATTATTTATGAGAGTGTAATTGTGTATGAGAGAGAGAGATTGTGTATGAGAGAGTGAGATTGTGTATGAGTGACATTGTAAGATTGTGTATGAGTGGCATTGTAATATTGTGTATGAGAGATAGTGGGATTGTGTATGAGATAGGTAGTGAGATTGCATATGAGAGAGATAGCGAGATTGTGTATCAGAGGTAGTGGGATTCTGCATGAAAAATTGTAAGATTATGTATGAAATAGGTCTTGAGATATTATATGAAAGAGAGCTAGTGAGGTTTTTTTATGAGTGAAATGGTGAGGCTGTATATGAGAGCGAGTGAGATTGTGAATGAGAGAGATAATGAGATTGTGTTTGAGAGAGATAGTGGGATTGTATATGAACGGGGTAGTGAGAGTGCGAATGAGAGAGAATGGGATAATGTATGAGAGAAAGTGGGATTGTGTATGAAAGAGATAATGGGATTGTGTATGAGGGAGGTAGTGAGATTGTGTACGAGAGTGAGATTATGAAGAACATTCAAAAAGAATAGGGAGGGAGGAAACGAGGAGGGGATGTAGCACTGCTAATCAGAGAGGGTATCATAGCTACAGAAGTTACCATTGTCGAGGAGGGTCTGCCGACTGAGTCAGTATTGGTGGAAATTAGGAACAGTAAGGGATCAGTCACCTCATTAGAGGTTAACTACAGGCCCCACAATAGCAGCAAGGAGATTGAAGAAAGCATAGGTCGGCAGATTTTGGATAAGTGTGAATGTAGTAGGATTGTTGTAATGGGTGATTTTAACTTTCCCAATATTGATTGGAACTTCTTTCGAGCAGATGGTTTGGAAGGATCTGTTTGTGTAAGGTGTGTTCAGGAGGGGTTCCTAAATCAGTGCGTTGACAGGCCGACGAGGGGAGAGGCCATTTTGGAATTTTGCTCGACAATGAGCAGGGAGCACGGCATCTTGCCGTGGCAGAGCATTTTGTTGATAGTGACAACACCTGCCTCACATTCTACATAACTATGGAGAAGGAGAGAAGCAGGCACAATGGGAGGATATTTAATTGGGGAAAAGGTAAATACGATACTATCAGATGTGAGTTGGGAAGCATGGACTGGGAGCAATCGAGCCATGGAAAAAGCACTGTCGACGTGTGGAAACTGTTCAAGGAACAGTTGTTGTGACTGATGCACAAATGTGTTCTTCTGAGACAAGAAAGAAGAGGTAAGATAAAGGAACATTGGATTGCGATAGTGGAGGAGCTTCTCGTCAAAAGAAAGAAGGCAGCTTACGTAAGGTGGAGGAAGAAAGGGTTTTTCTCAGCTCTAGAGGATTACAGGCAGGCGAGGAAGGAGCTCAAAAATGGTCTGGAGAGAGCCAGGAGGGGGCACGAAAAAGGCTTGGCAGGAAGAATTAGGAAGAATCCAAAGGAATTTTGCACGTATGTGAGGAACAAGAGAATGATCAAAGAAAGAGTAGGGCCAATCAGGGATAGCATAGGGAACTTGGGTATAGAGTCTGAGGTGGTAGGGGAAGCCCTAAATGAGTTTTGTTGCTTCTGTAATTACTAAAGAAAAGGACCTTGTAGTGAACGAAACCATTGAGGAGCAGGTAAGCATGTTGGAACAGATACAGATTGAGGAAGCTGATGTGTTGAAAATTTTGGCAAACATTAAAATTGACAAGTCGCCAGGGCCAGACCAAATTTGTTCTGGGCTGCTGTGGGAAGCGAGAAATGTGATTGCTTCGCCATTTGCGAATATCTTAAAATCCTCGCTCTCCACCGGAGTTGTACCTGAGGACTGGAGGGAAGCAAATGCAATTCCTATTTTCGAGAAAGGAAATAGGGAAATCCCCGGCAATTACAGACTAGTCAGTCTCACGTCTGTCGTCTGCAATTTGTTAGAAAGGATTCTGAGTGATAAGATTTATGATTATCTGGAAGATCATGGCTTGATTTAAGGCAGTCAGCACGGCTTTGTGAGGGGCAGGTCATGCCTCACAAATCTTATTGAGGTCTTTGAGGATGTTACTAGACAAGTTGATGAGGGTCGAGCGGTGGATGTGGTGTATGTGGACTTCAGTAAGGCATTTGATAATGTTCCTCATGGTAGGCTCGTTCAGAAGGTCAGGAGGAATGGGATACAGGGAAATTTAGCTGTCTGGATACAGAATTGGCTAGTCGACAGAAGACAGCGAGCGGTAGTGGAAGGAAAGTATTCTGCCTGGAAGTCAGTGGTGAGTGGTGTTCCACAGGGCTCTGTTCTTGGGCCTCTACTCTTTGCAATTTTTATTAATGACTTGGATGAGGAGATTGAAGGATGGGTTAGCAAATGTTCAGACGACACAAAGGTTGGAGGTGTCTTTGACTGTATAGAGGATTGTTGTAGGCTGCAGCGTGACATGGATAGCATGCTAAACGGCTGAGAGGTGGCAGATGGAGTTCAACCTTGATAAATGCGAAGTGATACATTTTGGAAGGTCGAACTTGAAAGTTGAGTACACGATTAAAGACAGGATTCTTGGCAGTGTGGAGGATCAGTGGGATCTTGGTGTGTAGGACCATAGACCCATTAAAATCGCCACCCAGGTGGAGAGGTTTGTTAAGAATGCATATGGTGTTTTGGCTTTCATTAACAGGGGGATTGTGTTTAAGAGCCGTGAAATCGTGTTGCAGCTTTATAAATCTTGGGTTAGACCGCACTTGGAATACTGTGTCCAGTTCTGGTCGCCCTATTATAGGGAAGATGTGGATGCCTTGGAGCGGGTTCAGAGGAGGTTTACCATGATGCTGCCTGGAATGGAGGGCTTATCTTACGAAGAGAGGTTGACGTTGGAAAAAAAGAAGGAAGAGAGGGGACCTAATTGATGTGTACAAGATAATGAGAGGCATAGATGCAGTTGATAGCCAGAAACCTTTTCCCAGGGCAGAAATTGTTAACACGAGGGGTCATAGTTTTCAGCTGTTTGGCGGAAAGTATAGAGGGGATGTCAGAGGCGTGTTCTTTATGCAGAGAGTTGTGAGAGCATGGAATGCGTTGCCAGCAGCAGTTGTGGAAGCGAGGTCATTGGGTATATTTAAGAGACTGCTGGTCATGCATATGGTCACAGACATTTGAGGGTTCATACATTAGGTTTACCTCACATGAGGATCAATGGTCGGCACATCATTGTGGGCTGAATGGCCTGTTCTGAGCTGTACTGTTCTATGATCTATGTTCTATGTATGAGAGAGAGTGGGATTGTGTATGAGAGAGGCAGTGAGATTGTGTATGAGAGAGATAGTGAGATTATGTACGACAGTGAGATTGTGCATGAGAGAGAGAGTTGGGTTGTGCATGAGAGTGAGACTGTGTATGAGAGTGAGATTGTATATGAGAGTGAGAATGTGGTTGAAATAGATAGTGAGATTGTGTATGAGAGAGTGTGTAATTGTGTATGAGAGCGAGCGAGATTGTGTACGGGAGAGATAATGGGAGTGTTTATGAGAGTGAGAGTGAGATTGTGTATGGGAGAAATAGTGAGATTGCGTATGAGAGATACAGTGGGATTGTGTATGAGAGAAATAGTGAGATGGTGTTTGAGAGAAATAGAGGGACAGTGTATGAAAATGGGTAGGATTGTGTATGAAATATTATGATTGTGTATGAGTGACATTTTAAGATTGTGTATGAGTGACATTGTAATATTCTGTCTGAGGGATGGTGGGACTGTGTATGAGAGGTAGTGTGATTGCATTTGAGAGATGTAGTGAGATTGTGTATGAGTGAAAGTGAGATTTTGTATGAGAGAGAGAGAATGGGATTGTATATCAGAGAGGTAGTGGGATTCTGTATGAGAAATAGCAAGATTATGTATGAAAGAGGTCATGAGATATTATATGAAAGAGAGCGAGTGAGATTGAGGATGAGTGTTATGGTGAGGCTCTGTACGGGAGTGAGAGTGAGATTGTGTGTGAGGTAGTGACATTGGAATTGAGGACAAAGAGTGAAATTGTGCATGAGAGAGAGAGTGAGATTGTGCATGAGAGAGATAGTGGGACTGTTTATGAGAGTGATTTGTGTATGAGAGAATGAAATTGTGTATGAGAGAGATTGTGAGATTGTGTATGAGTGAGATAATGGGATTGTGCATGAAAGTGGCAGTGGGATTGCATATTAGAGAGAGTGGGATTGTGTATGATAGAGAGTAGTACTGTGTATGAGAGAGGTAGTGAGATCGTGTATTGGAGGGTGCGTGAGATTGTGTTTGAGTGAGGGAGTGAGATTTTGGGGGACATAGTGTATGAGAATTGTGTATGAGAGAGAGTGTGGGATTGTGTATGAAACAGAGTGAGATTGTGTATGAGATAGTGAGGTTGTGTATACGTGAGATTGAAAGATTGTGTATGAAAGAGAGTGGGATTATGTATGGGAGGGGGCGTGTGATTGTGCTTGAGTGAGGGAGTGAGATTTTGTATGAGAGAGGGAGTGAGATTGCATGTGCGAGAGGGAGTGATATTGTGCATGGGAGACAGAGTGGAATTGTGTATGAGAGGGAGTGTGGGATTGTGTATGAAACTGAGTGAGATTGTGTATGAGATAATGAGGTTGTGTATGAGTGAGATTGAAAAATTGTGGATGAAAGAGAGTGGGATTGTGTATGAAAGAGGAAGTGAGATTGTGTGTGATAGAGGGAGTGCGATTGTGTATGGGAGGAGGCATGCGTTTGTGTTTGAGAAAGGGAGTGAAATTTTGTATGAGAGAGAGTGAGATTGTGTATGAGAGACAGAGTGGATTGTGGATGAGAGTGATAGCCGGATTGTGTATGAGGTAGTGAGATTGTGTATGAGAAATTGGGGATTGTGTATGAGAGAGGTTAGAGGGATTGTTGTGAGAGTGTTTGAGAGATTGTATATGAGAGAGGCAGAGGGACTTTGTATGGGAGAGGTGGAGGAATTGTGTACGAGAGAGGTAGTGAGATTGCACATGAGAAAGTGAGTTATTGAGATTGTGCATGTGAACGAGATAGCAACAGTGACTACGAGAGAGAGTAAATACGGGAGAGAGAGCGAGAGTGAGTATGAGAGGGCAATAGGGAGAGTTGATATGAGAGAGCAAGTGACATTGTGCATGGGAGAGGTATAGCGAAACTGTATGAAAGAGAAATCCAGATACAGAGACTGAGTATGAAAGAGATAGAGGTAGAAAATGTTTCTGTTTATCTCGACACATGTGTGTATGTCTGTCTGTCTGTATTTTTGCCTGTACCTATATGTGTCTGTCTCTGTGCCTGTGGCTCTATATCTGTGTGTATCTATCTATGTCTTCCTGAATATCTGCATTTCGGATGTGTGCCTTCACTGTTTTTCTGTGTTTGTGTGTCTGCCTGTGCCGTATCTCTATGCCATGGGCCCTCCATTGTTTTGAGGACTGTATCCACTGAAATGGGGTTGAACCCCCAACTCTATCTGTCCCTGAAAGAACTGTGTATACTTAAATTCTCCTCCTTTCCCTTGTCCACCGCTTGCAGTGACTGTTTCCTCCAGGACATCCTGGTCCACTCTTCCATCACTCACAACAAATCACACACCCCTACAGCCCAAGGCAGCTTCCCCTGTAACCATGGTAGGTGTGACACCTGCCCATTTACTTCCTCTTTCCTCAAGATCCAAGAGCCCGAACATAACTTCCAGGTGAAGCAGCACTAAACTTGCACTGTCTAGTCTACTGCACTTGTTGATCACAAACTTCTGTTGGGAAATTAAGTGCATTCTGGGTGACTGCTTCAAAGACCCAGTGTTTCCAGCTGCACGCCACTATACCACACCACCCTGTTTCCTGGCCAACATCTCTTTCTCAGGGTTCCTGCAGTGTTTCAGCAAGCTGGAAGAACAACATCTCATTTTCTGTTTGGGGAGCCTGCATAATTTTAGGGTCTGCGCTCTCCTAGCCTCCTACTCCACACACCAGTTTTTGTCATCACATAGTCTGCTATTACTCACTACCTATTATTAGTTACTAACAGTCTGCATTAACAGGTATTCATCCTCCCATCTAGATCACTATCCATTCCTTTTCTCTCTTTGGGCTCCATTCCTACCATTTACTCCTTATCTCTCACCGATCTTCTGCATATAAACCAACATTTTCCGTGCTACTTTCAGCTCTAGAGGAGATTTACTAGACCCGAAGTGGTGACTTTGATTTCTCTGCCAGATGTAGTAAGCTCTTTAAGCTTGTGTTTCTGATCTAAAGCAGACTCATTTCTTTCAGTTTGCATTCATTCAGACAGCGGCTGCCGCTTACTTCGCCTTGCCGCTAGAGGGGGTAGTTCTGCTTTCGCTCATGGCCCTGGCACTGGTAACTTCTAACCTCCTCCTTGTCCGTCCTTCCGTATGCGAGTGGCCATCTTGGGGTGACGTTGCCGCGTAACACCGTGCGCCTTTGCGTCACTCAGGTTATTTTGAGACTGTCAGAAATAACAGAATGAACAGGGACAGGAGCAAATTGTCCCAAAACAAAAATCTGCTGCTTGTGCAGTGGCGCGGGGAGGCCAGCGGAGTGTGCATTGCACCACTTTAAACACAGAGTCAGAGACATTAATCCATCATTTTAAAATTAAATAATTACTTCATTCAGACTTCCCTCCAGGACAAACTTGGAACATCTATAACCATTAATTCCTGAATGTTACCCCACAGCATATATTTGGGGCAACTATAACACTGAGATAACGACAGAAAGCAGGCAATTTGCGAGAATTCTGTAATGAGCATCACTCATGCCCTGTATGAATACGTTTTTTCTGCGTTTTGATGTGATTGCTCCGGGGGAAATGAAACTCGGAATTCTGTAACAGTAAATTGTTCCAACCCTCAACTAGTCACATTCATCTGGCCCTTTCAGTGTTTGAGAAATATCCTGCATTTGATTGTCACTATTCAGCAATGAATGTCAAAACAATGGAGTGCTAGAATATCAGCTCTGTAATGTGGCTCATCCCATTACCTGGTGGTATTTGGCACTTAAATTTCAAAGCTATAAGTGTCAGGACTGTTCTACTCGCCTTTGGCATGTGGTTTTCCTTGCCCACTATGGATTAGAATTAATTGGGTCCGAGGTCACTGTAAAGGCTGCTCTGAATACTCGGGATGTCGATGCAGTAGTTAGATTAGACCATCAATCAATTAATGAAGGTACTGAATTCTGTCTGATGCCGTGTTTCTCTCATAATGCCCCTCTTTAATCCATAAAAAACACAAGACATTGGAGTCGATGTAGGCCTTTAATCCCATTTGGGCCATACTTTTCAGTAATGAAATAGTAAAGTTTCACCTGAAGATTTAAATATGTCCATTAGGTGAACAATGAAGACAGCCATTTTCTTGGTCTAGAAGTTGAAGAAACAAGTTTAAAGAAAGCATTCATTCAGTTCAGCATGACAAATTAATATTCTGGCATGACAGCTGGAGTGAATATGGTGCTGAGCTGAAGAATGTGTGGCTGGAAAAGCGCAGCAGGTCAGGCAGCATCAAAGGAGCAGGAGAATCGACGATTCGGGCGTAAGTCCTTCTTCAGCCCCTGATTCCTGAAGAAGGGCGTATGCCCGAAACGCCAATTCTCCTGCTCCTTTGATGCTGCCTGACCTGCTGCGCTTTTCCAGCAACACATTTTTCAGCTCTGATCTCCAGCATCTGCAGTCCTCACTTTCTCCTAGTTGAATATGGTGCTGAACAACTTTACATCCTAAAGTCTTGATTTCACCACATTTTTTGTTTGTTTTGTTGCGTCTGCTCTCATCTGTACGTTTCACTGTTTTTAATTCTGACAAAGAAATTACAGTGACCAGTATTCACCAACAATGACATAGGTCTTAAGGGGAGGTGATGCCCAAGTGGTGTTTTTTCTGGACAGTTAATCCAGAGACCATGAAAGGTTCTGGGGACCTGCGTTTGAATCTGGCAACGGTAAATTGTGGAATATGAATTCAATGAAAGTATGGACCCTGAATCTGTTATTATTTGTTGGGAAAACCCATCGGGTTCACTAATGCCCTTTAGGGAAGGAAACAGACATCTTTACCTGATCATGTCTACAATAATATTCCAGATCCACGGAAATGTGGTTGATTTAGGGATGGACAATAAACGCTGGTCTAGTCAGTGACGCTGTCATCGACTACGCTGGGAAAGAGACCTTGCATATTTACGCTGTCCATGCCCATCATGACTTTACAAATCTCGTTAAGGTCACCTCTCAGCCTCCAATGCGTCAGGGAAAATAGTCCTGATCCATTCAGTCTCTCCATACAGCCCAAGCCTGCCAACCCTGGTAACATCCAGGTGAATCTCTTCTGCATGCTTTCAAGTTGGGCAACATCTTTCCTATAGTAGGGAGACCAGAAGTGGAAGTAATATTCCAAACGTAGCCTAAGCAATGCCGTTTACAGTCACAAAATGACATATTCTGACCGATAAAGTTAAATGTAATAAACACTGGGACAAGGACTGTCTGACAGGATGTGATAGAATACTCCTCACGTGCCTGGACTGATGCAGCTCCACAAAAACTTAACACTGGGGGTAAAGTAGCTGAGAGTGCGATTGGGGGATGGAGGTGGGGGTGAAGGTGATAGGTTGGAGAGGAGGTGGAGCAGATAGGTGGGAAGGACGATTGACCAGTTGGACTGGTCATGAGGATGGTGCTGAGCTAGGAGGTTGAAACTGGGATAAGGTGGGTGGGAGGAAAATGACAAAACTGGTGAAGTCCACATTGATGCCATGGGATTGAAGGGTTCCAACGTGGAATATAAGGCGTTCTTCCTCCAGGCTTCGGATGGTGAGGGAATGGCGATGGAGGAGGCCCAGGACCTACATGTCCTTGGCAGAGTGGGAGACGGAGTTGAAATTTTCGGCAACAGGGTAGTGAGATTGATCGGTGTCCCAGAGTTGATCCCTAAAGCAATCTGCGAGAAGGCGTCCGGTTTCCACAATGTAAAGGAGACTGCATTGGGAGCAATGGATACAATAAATGACATTGGTGGATGTACAGGTGAAACTTTGATGGATGTGGAAGGCTCCTTTGGAGTCTTGGATGGAGGTGAGGGGGAAAGTGAGGATGCAGGTTTTGCAATTCATGTGGTGGGAGGGGAAGGTACCAGGAGGGGACGGTAGATTGTTGGGGTGTGTGGACCTGACCAGGTAGTCACAGAGGGAACGGTCTTTGCAGAAAGTGTAAATGGGTGGGGAGTGAAATATATCCCTGGTGGTGGTGTCCGTTTGTAGGTGACGGATGTGTCTGCAGATGATAAGGTTTATGCGGAGGTTGGTGGGGTGAAATGTGAGGAACAAGGGGGTTCTGCCCTTTTTGTGGTTGGAGGGTGGGGCTTGAGGGCGGAGATGCAGAATGTGGATGACATGCGTTGGAGGGCATCTTCAATTCGGGGGAAGGGAAATTACGGTCTTTTAAGAAGGAGGCCATCTGGTGTGTTCTGTGGTGGAACTGGTCCTCCTGGGAGCAGATGCGGCGGAGGCAGCGTTGAGTTGGTCATCATTGATGGAGACGGAAAGGTTCAGGAAGGGGAGAGAGATTTCAGAGATCGTCCACGTGTATTTAAGTTCGGGGTGGTATGCGCTGGTGAAGTTGATGAACTGTTCGACCTCTTCATGGGACCACAAGGTGGCACCGATGCAGTCATCCATGTAGCAGAGGAACAGGTGGGGTGTGGTGCCGGTGTGACTATGGATGATGGACTGTTTCACGCAACTGACAAAAAGACAGGCCTAGCTGGGGTCCATGCGGGTGCCCATGGCTACTCTTTCTTCTGGTGCAAGTGGGAGGATTCTCAGGAGAAATTGTTGAGGGTAAGGGCCAGTTCAGCCAAACGAATAAGAGTGTCAGTGGAAGGGTACTGGTGGGGACGTCGGGAGATGAAGAAGCGGTAAGCTTGGAGGCCCTAGTCATGGCGGATGGACGTGTAGCCAACTGTTCCACGTGATTTGTCCACTTTCAGACATTTCAGTTTTTCTAGCACCTTCTCCTTGATGATGGCTACTGTACTCATTTCCGTCCCCCGTCCCCCCCAACTCTTTTGAACTTTAGGAATAATGTGTTATCTTCCACATGAAGACTGATGCAATGTATTCATTCATTTCCTCAGCTATTTCTTTGTTGCCAATTACAAGTTCTCCAGAATCATTTTCCAGCAGCCTAATGTCTTCTTCTGCCTCTCCTTTGTTCTTTACATATCTACAGAAAGTTTTGCAACGTTCCCTAACATTACTGACTAGCTTAGCTTCATATTTACTCTTCTTGCTCTTTATTTCTTTCTTCGTTATCAACTGTTGGTCTTTGTCAGCTTCCAAATTCTCTGACTTCCCGCTGCCCTCCGTCACACTACATGCTTCCTCTTTTGCTTTTATGCTGTCCCTGACTTCGCTGGCAAACCATGGTTGACTCATAGTCCATTTGGTCTGCTTCTTTTTCTTCGAGATAAAGTTTAACTGTGTCTCCCAGAAACCCCTGCCATTGCTGTTCCACTGTCGTTCCTGTTCGGCTTCACTCCCTGTCAATTTTGGTCAGCTCATGCCTCTGTCGTTGCCTTTATTCAACAATGGTACAGTTATATCTGCTTCCATCTTCTACCTCTCAATGTGCAGAGTGACTACAATCATGTTATTATCGCTGCCTCCTAAGGGTTCGTTCACCTTAAGCTCCCTTATCAAGTCTGCCTCATTGCACAACACTAAATCCAGTATTGCGTGTTCCCTAGTGGGCTCCACCACAAGCTGCACCAAAAGCCATCCTATAGACATTCCACGAATTCCTTTTCTTGCAATCTACTACCAACCTGATTTTCCCAATCCACCTGCATATTGAAACCTTCCCATGATCGATGTAACCTTACTTTTCTTACACGCCTCCTCTATCTCCTTGAGTAGCTTCTGTCCCAAATATTGACAACTACTTCAAAGCCTGTAGATAACTCCCATTATGGTATTTTACCTTTGCAATCCTGAGCACTACCCACACAGATTCTATATAATCTGACCCGACTTTGTTTATTGCTATTGATTTAATTTCATTGGTTTACTCACAAGGCAACCATACTCTCTCTGCCCACCTCCTGTCTTTAGGATCAGGCATATATCGTTGGATATTTAGCTCCCAGTCCTGAACCACTTGTAGTCCTGTCTAAATTATGCCCACCACATCATACCTTCCAATTTTGATCTGTGTCACCAGCTCATCGTTCTTATTTATTATACTACGCACATTCAGGTCTATACCTTCAGTCCAACATTGAGTTGTGTGTGTCTGGTTGGAGGTGGCGGAAATGGGGGCTGATGATCTTCTGGATGGCAATGCTGGTGAGATGGTACGTAAGGACAAGGGGAATCCTGTCACTGCTGTGGGCAGGAAGAGAGGGGGTGAGGGCGGAAGGGCGGGAGATGTTTCGACCCCAGTTGAGGACCCTGTCAACAACGGTGCTGGGGAATCCTTGGTTGAGAAAGAAGGTGGACATTGTGGAGGCTTCCTTGTCGAAGTTGGCCTCGTCGAAACAGCAATGGAGACGGATGAACTGGGAGAATGGAATAGGGTCTTTACAGGAAACAGGGTCTGAGTGTGTATCGTCTGGGTGACTGCGCAGGTCAGTCGGTTTATACTGGACATTAGTGTCCAGTCCACCTCCAGGAATTGAAACAGTGACGTTGAAGATGGGGATGAAGGAGTCAGAGATAAGCCAGGAGAAAGTGAAGGTAGGGTAGAAACTGGAAGCAAAATAGATGACCTTTGCCAATTCTGGACCTGAGAGGGAAGTCGCACTGATGATATCATCCATATATCCAATAAAAAAATGTTGTGCCGGAGCAGGGCTGGAGCAAGGGCTACGATTGAGGATTCCAGATGCTGGAGAATCAGAGTCAAAACGTGTGGCACTGAAAAAAGCTAAGCAGGTCAGGCAACACCTGAGGAGCAGGAGAGTCGACATTTAGCAGATAAGCCTTCCTCCCCGCAGGCAGCTGTGGGCAGCGTCCTTGTGTATATTTGAGGTGGAGTTATATAGATTTTTGATCAGTCCGGAATCAAAGGTTATAGGGTAAAGGGCTGGAAAGTAGATGTGAGGTCTTTCGAATCAGCCATGATCCTGTGGAATGGTGGAGCAGGCTCGAGGAGCCGATGGCCTCAGCTGCTGCTATTTCTTATGGACTTAATCCTAAATTATATTGTCTTACTTTACTCAGTCATTCCTCATAGCGGCAGTGTTTGAATTCCTCTGTCTTTGATTTTGACGATCCTTTGTTGGACACATTCCTCTTTCAGCAACCGAGCCTGAAAGTGTTCACAGTCGCCTCGAAGGTTTGGAAATGGATTGTGTCGACAGGATAGTAACATGATAAATACAACTAGGGACAGACCAGCTTCACAATACTCACACGAATTTCAAACATCAAAGTATCACACAGAAAAAATGAAATGCAAAAGTCCTTTTTGACTTTGTAATACTTGTTCTGATTTGATATTGGAGTAGGGAGTTGGAAAGGTACATTGGAGGAGGTGGACAAAAGTGGGATGTCAGCCCGGAATGTACTTCTCATATGGGATGCGGGGTCCTGCTTGTGTTGGCCCTCCCACCAGTTCCCCAGAGATTGTGAGTCTCTTGTCAATAAGCAATCACTCCACTTGGGTCAACTGTACTGCTGCTGTGTGTGTCATCAAAGTGCCTTGTTACATTGACAGTGAAGCAGATGGGAACGGAGTGTCAGATCTGTGTCTGTGTTCCCAGTGAGGCAGGGCTAAACTGAATATAGGGAGAGATCGGACGCAGATCATTTTTTTCCTGACAAATTAACGCATCTTCAATGCAACCACCTGCCTCCAGTGGAAGGTCCAGAACAAACCTCCCTTTTCAAAATGCGTTTCTTCTGTCTATCCCCTTCCTGAGTGAGTGGCCTTGTCAGATTCTTGGGTTTATCATTGAAAACTTCACCGATCAGAATACCGGCCATTCTCACAATCCTCTTCATAAGCAAACATTGACAAATGAAAGCTACAACCTTGATAAAGCAGACATGCAATACTCGCCCAGATGGAGAATGGTTTTGGGCTGGTTCATGGGCAATGTACAGGGAGTTTCACTCTGTCTCTAAACAACTGTTGTCCCTGCCTTGAGAGCTTTTTTTTTAAATTTTAATGCTTCGGATGAGTTTATCACTCACTCGGCCGGTATTTCTTGCTCATTCCGGGGGGCAGTTAAGAGACAACCATATTGCTGTGCGTCTGGAGTCACGTGGAGGTCAGACTCTGTAAAGATGGCAGTTTCTGGCTCTCAAGGACATCAGCGAACCAATTGACAACAGCGTCATGGTTACCATTAGACTCTGAATTCCAGATTATTTTTGAATCCAAATTTCACTAGCCTTGGCACGATTTGAACCTGGATACCCAGAGTCCTATGATTCTAGCCAAATGCATCCCCTTAATCAGCCAATAAGCTCTAAGAAGCACTCCAGAAGCTCAAGGCCATCCAGGGCAAAGCATCCCACTAGATTGGCAAACAATTCATAAACGTAGGGAGAGGCTGAACAGGCTGGGGCTGCTTTCCCTGGAGCGTCGGAGGCTGAGGGGGGATCTTCTATAAATTATGAGGGGCATGGATAGTGTAAATCGGCAAAGTCTTTTCCCTGGGGTCGGGGAGTCCAAACAAGAGGGTATATGTTTAGGTTGAGAGGGGAAAGGTATAAAAGAGACCTACATGCCAACTTTTTCAGACAGAGGGTAGTACGTGTATGGAATGAGCTGCCAGTGGAAGTGGTGGAGGCTGGTACAATTGCAACATTTAAGAGACATTTGGATGGCTCTATGAATAGGAAGTGTTTGGAGGGATATGGGCCGAGTGCTGGCAGGGACTGGACTGGTTTGGGGTATCTGATTGGAATGGATGGGTTGTACCCGAAGGATCTGTTTCCATGATGTACATCTCTATGACTCTATGACTCCATCCACCCAAACCACCACCGACGCTCAGGAGCATGAGATTGTACTATCCACAAGATGTACTGCCGAAATTCACCAAAGATACTTTGCCAGCCCCTTCCAACCGCAGGACGGACAAGGTCAGCAGTTACATGCGAACACCACCCCCTGCAAGTTCCCCTCCAAGCTACTCACCATCCTAACTTAGAAATAATATTACCATTCTTTTAGTGTTGCTGATCAACATAGACTACAGGGGTTCTGGAAGGCAGGTCACCATCAGCTTCTCTAGGGGAAACTAGGGAAGGGGAAAAACCCTCACTCAGTCAGCGACCCCACGGTCCACGAGTGAATTTTTTTAAAAAAACCATGGTTGTGAAAGAGTATGGCTCGTGTATGGATTTCACTCTGGAAATTTGTGTATTCTTAATTTGAGAAATTTATGTAAGCAGAGATTTTACTGCATTCTTAAACTTTGCTCTGAACGAAGACAATGTTGCTGCATAAACAAATGTGTTTGTGCAACAACTTAGGTTTCGCAGAATATAACCTACCTTTTTGAAATGATATAGAAACTGCTGGGAATCGTCAGGATTGCTTCCTGGAATGGCATAATATAAGAAACTTGCAACATTGATTAACCACAGGAGGATGAAGCTCCCAGAGATGGTGAACATCAGAATCACAGCCTTCCTTCTGCTCTCCATCTCTGGGTCTCTGTGATTCTCTATTTTGCTCTCACCCTTCAGCTTCTTCCGGACTTGACTGGTAACTAAAATGTGTCTGACTGTCAGAGCATTGACGAATAGAATCAAAGTGAATGGAAGTAAAGGGGTCAAAACCGTATCAAGCCAATCCAATACCACCCACGAAGTCTCAGTATAGTAGCTTGACTTTGTAACACAGTAGAATGGCACATTGTTGATTATCCACTGAGGCTCATATTGAAAATAGAAGGGGATGTTTTTCAAGCAGAACAGGGTAAAGGTTGTTGCTAGAACCACAGTCGCGGTTTTCTCAGTGCAATATTTTGTTTTCAGTTTCTGACAACAAATGGTCACAAATCTGTCAAAGGAGAAAGTGATGGTGAACCAGACAGAGCAGTCCCTGGCTGTCCGTAAGAGCACCCCAGTAACACTACACACGGGAGTGATGTCCAGGAAACACCGTGGGTAATAATAAGTGCGAAATTTCCTCACAGTAACCTCAATAATAATGACCATCAGATCAGCAGTTGCCATAACCATGAGGTAATAAGAAGTGCAAGGCAAAAGTCCACACTTTCCCCGAGAAAGAATAACAATCGCCAGTAAATTACCTGTGGAAGGCAAATGGAAAAAGACGCCATGAATTACTGATCAGAAACTCCTTCTGCCTATTCCACAGAGGAATAATTCGATTTTACCATCATAAAATCTGGGACTAGGGGAGTGGATGTTTGCAAGTGGTTGGGTTTAAGACAGTTGCTCCTGCCCCATTTTGCCTCCAACCCAATAACACCAGAGAGTTTTGGAGTCAGGTGAGGAAATGGGCTCATGCCCTCCCCACCACCAGGGGCTTCCCCTGTAAGGGAACTATTTTAAATAGTGTGATAAATTGGATGGTTAATTGGTTTGAAGGCTTGACTGGTCTACTACTGTTCCTATATTCCTACAAATGTTGGAAAATGTGATTAGAATAGTTAGCTGCTTGTTTTTGAATGGTTTGCATATAATGGATGAATGTCCTGTATCTGTGCTGGAGATTTGTAAGTTTATGTCTCTGCAACTCAAATTGATATGACGGTGAAGTTGACACAAGGAAGCAGAGAGTGTGTGGTGATTGAACCATGTATAAAGTGAATGAGCTGAATTTTAAATGATAAATAATAAATAGTTATCGGCTCTGCCTGTTTGCTCATTCGGATCAGGTTCTCAAAAATATCTCAGTAACAGACTTCTGAGGGTATCAAGGGACTAGGTTTACAAGCAAGAAAAACAGCAACGCAGGTTAATAAGATACCACTCATCCAAACATAACATCGAGAATCATGTCCAGGGTGATGGAAGTTAAAAATAGAAATACGTTGATCTTAAACTGACATCTGAAATGAGTTTGCTGCACTTAGTGAATAAGCAGTGCCCAGAGGTGAATCATAGGGATCAGTGCTGGATTCCTTAATGTTCCTGGTAGGTATAAATAATGGAGTTGAGAGAGTGTGCGTTGGGGTTGGAGGGTGAAGTTGGGGTCATGAGGAGGGGTGGTGCTGATGTTAGCATGTTTGCAGATGACACAAGGTTTTGCTGCTTGGTGACATTGAGGAGGAGGATGTTAGATTACAGGAGGACATAATCAAATTGGTAAGACAGAGGTAGTTCCGTGAGTTAGAGAAGTGTTATTTGATAAAGTATGTGCAGTGTCATAACATTGAATACTATGGGACTGGTACGGTAAGGGTTGACTAGTCTGGATTTACTTTATCTTTGGTGGTACAGAACTCAATGGATGAAAGGCCACTTCTATAATTTATGATTCTAGAATTTAAACTGAGAACGTTTCAGCTGCTACCCATCATTCATAAAGTTATCCACTCATTTTCGAGATATGTGGAAACATCGAAGATAGGAACAGGAGTAGGCCATTCGGCCCCTCACACCTGCCCCAGTATTCAACATGATCATGGCTGATCATCAAGCTCAATCCCCTAATCCCACCCTCACCCCAATATTCCTTCATCCCGTTAACTACAAGAGGTTTATCCCCTTCATCTTGAAAACGCATAATATTTGGCCTCAACCATTACCTGAGGGAGAGTTCCACAGGCTCACCACTCTCTGGGTGAAGAGATTTCTCCTCATCTCAATCCTCAATGCTTTTCACCTTTTGATTCAATGATGACTCTTGGTTCTGGACTCCCCCACCATCAGGAACAGCCATCCTTCATCCAACGCGTCAATTACAGCAGTAACTTTGGCCCCAGAACTAAGAGATGTCCACTGTCCAGTTCATAATGAACAGTCTACACGCGTTACTAGTCACAAACTACTGTCTGATCTCGACACGTTTCTTGTTTTTCAACAATTGTTCCTCAGTTGTGGCCATTTATCATCAGAGTCACAAAGCTCACACTAAGCAAGGATCAAGATTGGCAGTTTACCTGTAAAACGACTCCAAGTTGCAGATAAAATTTGATCCATCAATCACTGATCAGTTAGAACTTAATAGCTCATGAACTAAATCCCAATAGTTGTTCAACGTTAATGTTTCACAGAAACTCCACTGCATTAGTCAAATAGGTTATATTTACAATAAAATATCTGCTCAAGGTGTTTTCACTCAGTGTAAGCTTTAGTCAATATATGGAGGCTTGCAGAATACGATATCACTGTACACAGATTGGCATACACTCACTGCTCTTTCTGCGGGGCAAGTTCTTTCAGAACCAGGAAATCTGTGCATATATCACTCCTTACACTTCAGACTCAGAAAAAAGTTTACTTTTACATACTCATCAAAATCGCATAAAAATTGAAGCAGTTTCATGAAATGGAGAAATAGACAGCTCCAAAGCAAAATGTGAAATATAAAGTCAGCTTTTTCATCATATTAAAAGACCCCATACGAAGTATAATTCTGTACTGACAGAGATTCCCGCTCAAGTACATTCCAAGGCTCAGAAATTCTCAACGCAGAGTCTGTATACTGAATTTTACAATGGAACATTGGAACAGGAGTAGGTCACTCACGACATTAATCGTTTTCTATCATTCACTGAGATCATTATTCTTCAAAAGTTAAAACCAGAGAGCAAAGCAGCTGCAGATTAAAAAAAATCATTTCATTTATCACAAAGCCATACAAGGCATACCAATCAAAGCAAGGATGGTGTAGAACACCTTCTACACATGTTGAATTGATCACCTCTTCCATGCAAGGTGATCTGTCCCTTTAGCAGCTGACAAGCTCTTGTTTGAAATTCTGAGCTGATGCATTCCCAGGGACACTGCCTTATACTGTGTGGAAGCTCCTTTGGGTGATCGAGGTCACAGCATGGCTCAGCTTTGTTGTTGTTTTTTTCAAACTTCAGTCAATGAACAAACTAATTACAATAACGTGTTAATTCCAACAATGAAGGACTGTTACTGGCCTGTACATCATAAAGAAGTAACAAAAATAGAATCTGGAATCTGCTGGCAATAACACTCTGACCTAAGTCTATACATCTGCTTTTGTCCAATACCCCTTAATACAAATGCGAAGCAAAATTTTATGTATGTCAGATTGAAAATCAACAACTGATCCAGCATCCACTGCCTTATGATGAAGAGTGTTAGAAACTTCTCCCACCCTTTGTGTGTCGCAGTGCTTCATTCTGTCCCTCATTCTCTGACTATGCCCCCACATTCTAGAATCCCCCAACCAGTGGAAAAAGTTCATCCTTGTCCAGCCTGTCTTTTCCAGTCAATATCTTGAAAGCATCAAATCAGATCACCCATTCATCTTCCAGATCCTCTAGAAAACAGACCTCATTTGTGTAACAGAACAGAAATTGTTGGAGAAACTGAGAGGTTTGGTATAATCTATGGAGACAAAGCAGAATTAGAGGTTTGAGTCCTTCATCAGACCTAACTTGCATGGTCTCTCTTTATACATTCAAACCGTATGAAATCGAACAAATGACAGAATACTGAGATCAGAGAATGTTGCAGCAGCAGTGAGGTTGGGAGTCTCTGTCAGTGGAGAATTGTACCGAGAATGCTGCTCAGTGACACTGTCCCCGTGCCTGGATAAGGCTGACCAGTCAGTGAGCTGTAGACATTATTGTTCGAAGGATAAAACCAGACACCAGATCAGCAGCAGATTACAATAAAATCAATTGTATTAAAGCCTTACCAGGAATACCAATAAAAGCAAGGATGGTGTAGAACACTTTCTCCACTTGTTGAATTGGTCGGTGCATTTTTCTGGGCGAGGTGACCTGTCTCTTCAGGCAGCTGACAAGCTCCTTGTTTAAACTCTGAGCTGATGCATTCCCAGAGACACTTCTTTATACTGTGTGGAAGCTCCTTGGGGAGATCGAGGTGACAACATTACTCAGCTTTGTTGCTACTTTTCAAACTTGAGTCAATGAACAAACTAATTACAATAACGAGTTTTTTCCCAATTATGGAGGAGTTTTGCTGCTCATACATCAGAAGGAAATAAGAAAAAAACAGAATCTGGAATCTGCCAGCAATAACACCGTCCACTCAAACACCATGACCCCCATCCGGAGATCTAAAAATATTTCAACTGATGCTGCATCGGACCTGATGCTGCATTGGGACAGTTTATTCCAAATGTGAAAATATGTCTCAGATCTGTCCTTCCTATTTTTAAACTTACTGATTGAGTTGTGATTCTTCTCGCACACTGAATGTATGCATTGCTGCATGTACTCCCTGTCGCCAATTGTCCAGGATCTGGATTCACATGAACAACTAAGTCAAAGAGCCATAGAGATGTACAGCATGGAAACAGACACTTCGGTCCAACTCGTCCATGCCAACCAGATAACATGAATTAATCTCGTCCCATTTGACAGCATGTGACACATATCCCTCTAAACCCATCCAATTCATGTTCCCACCCAGATGCCTTTTGAATGTTGTAATTGTACCATCCTCCACCACGTCCTCCGGTAGCTCATTCCACTTTGCATGAAAATGTTGCTCCTTAGGTCTCTTTTATATATTTTCCCTCTCAACCTAAACCTATGCCCTCTATTTCTTGTCTCTCCCATCTCAGGGAAAATACCCTATTCACGCCCCTCATGATTTTATAAACCTCTATAAGGTCACCCCTCAGCCTCTGACGCGCCAGGGAAAACAGCCCTAGCCTGTTCAGCCTCTCCCTGTAGCTCAAATTCTCCAACCCTGGAAACATTCTTGTAAATCTTTTCTGAACCATTTCGAGTTTCGAAAACGGTTTTTCTGTAGCAAGGAAACCAGTACAGAATACAGTATTCCCGAAGATGCCCAGCCAAGCGTGTTGGATGGAGGGAGCATGTAGATGTTGTATAGTTGGATTTCCAGAACACATTCGATAAGCAACCGCATAAAAGACTCTTCCACGATGTAAGGATGCATGGATTTGTGGGGAGTGCATCGTATGGACTGGTTAACTCACAGACGTCAAAGAGTTGGGATAAATGGGTGTTTCTGTGGCTGGAGATCACTGGTGAGTGGGATGCCACAGGGCTCTGTGTTGGGACTACAACTGTTCGTGAAACATATAAATGATTTGGAAGAGGAGTCCGAGTGTAACATATGCATTTTTGCTGATGACGTTAAACTGAATGGAAAGAAAAACTGTGGAGGGTCTGCAGAGAGAGATTTCGATCGGTTAAGCGAGTGGGCAAGGATCTGGCATATGGACTACAATGTTGGTAAATGTGAAGTTATCCACTTTGAAAATAAAAATAGTAGGTCAGAATATTATTTAAATGGTTAACGTTTGCAGCATGCTGTTGTGCAGAGGAACTTAGGAGTGCTTGTACATGAATCGCTAAAAGTTGAATTGCATGTACCACACGTAAACAGGAAGCCATATGGAATTGTGGCTTTCATTGGTGGAGGGACTGAACTTAAGAGCAGGGAGGTTCTACTGCATTTGTTCAAGCTGTTGGTGAGGCCGCACCTGGAGTATTTTGTGCAGTTCTGGTCTCCATACTTGAGTAAATATATCCTGACTTTGGAGGCAGTGCTGAGGAGGTTCGACTTGTTTATTCTGGAGATGAAGGTGTTACCCTGTGAGGAGAGTTGAACCGTCTTGGACTGTACTCACCAGAATTTGGAAGAATGAGAGGGGATCTTATAGAAATGTGACATTATGAAAGGGGTAGATAAGATGGAGGCAGACAAACTATTTCCACTGATGGGTGAGACTAGGACGAGGGTAGAGACCTTCAGGATTCCGGGGAGGTGGGGGTGTAGATAGATATATGACAGAGAAAATGAGGAACTGCTTTTCCCAGAGAGGGATGAATCTATGAAATTCTTTGCCCAAGGAAGCGATAGAGGTAACTTAATTTAATCTACTCAAGACACAGCTGGATGAGGTTTTGCACGATTGGGTAATTATTTGTTATGGGGATAGTGCAGGTAAGAGGAGCTGAGACAATGGCTAGAACAGTCATGATCTTAATGAATGATGGAGCTGGCTCTAGGAGCCAAATGGCCTGATCCTACTTCTGTTCCTATGAAACTATTAGGGCATCACTGACTTGGCAGCATTTATTGTCATCGCTAATTGCCCAGCGGGCCATTCAGAGTACCAACAGTAAAGCAGCGCTTCACAGGAGACTCCAAAACACTGAAGATGTCACTCAGACGGGTCAAAATGTCTGCAATCAACTTCCCCGCTCAGTGAACATACCCACAATCAGGGCAGTTCAGAATTAACAACATTGCTGTGAGTCTGGAATCACATGGCCACACCAGGTAACGATGGCAGTTTGCTTCCCTAAAGGGCATTAATGAGAATGTCCTCTCTACCTCATAAAACTTCTTTCACAATATGCAGAGGCAGTGATTAGCTTAGATTACCTCCAGTATGGAAAGTGGCTGTTCCGCCCAATAAATCTACACTGACCCTCCGAACAGTAACCCACTCAGACCCATTCCCATTCCCTATATTTACACCTGACTAATGCACCGAACACTATAAGCAATTTAGCATGCCCGATTCCCCTAACCTGCACATCTTTTGAGTGGTGGGAGAAAACTGGAGCACCCAGAGGAAATCCATGCAGACACGCGGAGAATGTGCAAACACCATGCACACTGTCGCCCAAGGCTGGGATCGAACCTGAGTCCCTGTGAGGCAGCAGTGTTAATCACTGAGTCACCATCCTGCCCATGGTGGAAAATGGCAGTTATACATATTTCACATCAGTCTTTATTGTGGATTGTTTTCTTGTCTCCCAGCAATTAATTCATGAACGTTATTCAATAAAATTTCAGATATTTCATTGAATTCAAATCTCAGTGCCTGGTAAGGTAAGGTTCAAACCGAGGTGGTCAGAACATTATCTGGATCTCAGGGTTAACAGTCCAGCGATAATACCTAATGCCATTGGCTCCTCCGGAGTGCAGCTGTGGGTGTTGTATTTTTAATAATAAAGACTGATGGAAAATTGCTGTACAACTGCGATTTTCCATCACTGTCTCCACAGGTTGCACAAGAAGTTTGACGAGGTAGAGAGGATGCTTTCCTCAGTGGGACATTCTGGAACGAGAGGGTATAGTTTAGGATAAGGGGATGGCAGATTTAAAACAGAGATGAGGAGGAATTACTTCCCAATGGATCTTGAATCTGTGGAATTTACTACCCTCGAGTGTGCAGGACATCAGGCCACTGAATATATTCAGTCATAGAGTTATCGAGGTCTGCAGCATGGAAACAGACCATTCAGTCCATCTTGTTCATACTGACCAGATATCTGACTTAAATCTAGTCCCGTTTGCCAGCATTTCAGCCCCTAAACCCTTCTTATTAAAGTATTCATCCAGATGCCTTGTAAATGTTGTAAAAACAACAATCCTGCACCACTTCATCTGGCAGCTCATTCCATACACACATCACCCTATGCATCCCTCTGGACCCCTTAGGTCCCTTTTATACCTTGCTTCTTCCACCTTAAATCGTTGCCCCAAATTTGGATTATTTCACCCCAGAGAAAATATCTTACCTAATCATCCTTTCCTGCCCATCATGATTTTATAAACCAGTACATGTCACCCCTCAGCCTCCAATGTTCCAGGGAAAATTTGAAGTTTCATTACATCTTCACTGTAGAAGTACTGGCTCTTTCTTTCTCCCACCCTCCAGCTAGGTTGAATTTTCTGGTGCAGTTTTTTAGCCTCCACCGTACCTTCGATTACGATTTGAATAAAGTCTTTCCACCAACACTGTGACTTCATGTGGCTACATTATTGCAGTGAATGCACTGGAGCTTTTTAACTTCTCTTCCCCCTTCATGGGTTGCCTTTTTGCCCTGTGTTAAGATGTCTTTATTATCGTCACTGAGATTGACTTCTCCCTTCCCACCTGAAGATTTCTTTTCCATAATTTCTATCTCTCATGAATTGAAATTATGTTGGAAGTCACACCTTGATTTGTTAACCAATTCATAATTAGGAGCCATTTCAGCTGTTAATCTTGCCGTTTGAATTCTCTGCTCTTCCAAATGAGCTCTCACTAACTCGGAGGGAATTTCTGAATTCCTCCAAATAATCAACTCTCTAAGAGTATTATAGGTTAGATCTATCTTCAATACCCACACCCGTCCATCAAAATGACTTTGTTTGAGGCTTCCAAGTTCAATGCATGTTTGACCAGGGTCCCTCCTGAGAGTCCTGAAACATTGTCTGTCAGCTTCTGGGAGAGAGTGGGGATTGCAGATGTTGGAGTTCAGAGCAGACAGTGTGGTGCTGGAAAATCACAGCAGGCCAGGCAGCATCCAAGGGGGAGGATGATCAATGTTTCATGCAAAAACCCCTTCATTAGGAATGAGGCCAATAGGCCTGGGGGGCTGGGAGATAAATCGGAGGAAGATAGTGCTGGTGGGAAGGTAGCTGAGAATATGATAAAAAGATGAAGATGGGAATGGAACTGATAGGTTGGAGGGGAGGGTGGAATGGATAGTTGAGAAGGAAGGTGGACACAGGTAAGATCGGTCAAGGGGGATGGTGCTAAATTGGATTCTTGGTACTGGGATAGATTAGGGGAAGGGAAATTAGAAAAATGGTGCAATCCACATAAACACCTGTGGTTGCTGGTTCCCAAAGTGGAAGATGAAGTTTTCTTCCTCCAGGCGTTGGCAATGTACGAGGCCCAGGACCTGCATGTACTTGGTAGAATGGGAGGGACAGTCTTGGGGCAATGGGGTTGGTTGATGTGCGTGTCCCAGAGAAGTTCACTTAAATGATCCATAAATTTGCCGGAGATGCACTTCCACACTGATCATCTACTGTACATCCAACACTTAATCTACTGTGTCTATTACACCCCCGATGTGATCTCCTCTACATCGAGGACATAGGATGCCAACTTGTAGGTTGTTTCAGAGAATAAAAGACACTAACACCTACCATTCGCTGCCTTTGAGTCTAACAAGCCGAAAAACCAAATGGAAACATCCAATGATCTCAGAAGAGCCTCCAATCTGTTATGGACCAAGCCAGTCCCCCTCCAAATAATTGAATGAGGTAGCCTAAACCCTAACATTTTTCTTATTTTAAAGGCAGATGTGAAGTGGGTGTTCCAGGTATGATGCAGCTGGTCAAAGCACCCGGCTTTAAGCAAAACACAATTTATTTAAAACCTACAGTTGAAACATGAACAAAACAAAGCAGAACTTAGAACAACTTAACTATTGAAAAGTTTAACCAATCTGATACTTAACTAATTAACTGTTCCAATCCAGTAATATCCCATAAATACATTGCTTGACAAAAGGTAAATTCAAACGCAGATATTTACAGACAGGAGGGAACAATATCCAGAGAGAGATTTCAGACAGAGTCAGTCAGGAATAATTTACTGAGGTGTGCAACCCGTCCAGTACTCAAATCATCCTCTAATTGCTGCAGGTATTTAAAACTAGAAACCCTGAAATTAGAGAATTAGCTACTCCGGTTCCATTGTTCACCTGTTTTATCTTTTAGCACCTTCGACTCTTCAGCACCTCTGCCTTAACAACCTCTCTTCCCAAAGACCCAGAAGGAAATAACTTTTTAAAGAGACAGCATAGTCACAGCGTGTGGAGAAAGTGATGACTGCAGATGCTCGAGATCAGAATCAAAGAGTATGGTGCTGGAAAAGCACAGCCGGTCAGGCAGCATCCGAGGAGCAGGAGAGTCGACGTTTCGAGCATAAGCTCTTAGTCAGGAATGTGTTGATGAAGAGCTTATGCTCGAAATGTTAACTCTCCTCCTCCTCGAAGGCTGCCTGACCAGCTGTGGTTTCCAGCAGCACACCCTTTGACTCTAGTCACTGTATTTGTATGTGTATGTGTGTGTGTGCGTGTGTACGTGAGTGTATGTGTTGTGTGTGTATCTGTGTGTGTGTGTGTGTGTGTGTGTGTGTTAGACATTAGGGTCAAGTACTCCTTTATTCCAGTACATATTAAATATCATACATATTTTTCCTGATCTTTGTACACAAATCATAGGACAATGTGACCAAATTTGAAAAAAGCTTTTCACAAATCCTCCCTCACCTGTGCTGACAGAGTTCCAGATCCATAACTTATTTGTTCCTGCCCCCAGATTAACATTGGACCATTGAGTCTCTATTGTTCCTCCAAGTCTAACATTGCTCCCCATCTCACTGTATCCCATCTGCAGGAGGCTAAGATGTGGTCATGTACAAACTGTGAGGTGCAAAGCTGGGAGAATGGATTCCGAACGTGTCAGTCCATCAACCATTTTAGATTTGTACACAGCAGCCATTTTATGATAGCACAGCACTGGCATTGACATTATAAACAGGGAAAGACAAGAAAACGTGGGGATAAAGAGCGACAAAAAGGGCGGAGAGGTCAGTGTATCGGGTTGGACAGTGTCAGTCAGAGGGACGTCAATGATGTCTCCATTGTTGGAAGCCCAGCTTATTCACTGAGTCCCCTTCCCTCAGTAAAGCAGTATGTTCTCCTCACTCGGTCCTTCATGTGAAATAGGGAAATAGGGAATGGGGAATACATGCACACATTCACTGTGTGGGAAGGATCGCATTTAAATCAGGGAGTGTAATGTTATTTTTTAAAGAGGCAGTTCATACCCTACAGTGCAGAAGGACAACTCTGAGACATATATTCACACTCAGAGTAAACTGTCTCGATGAGGCATCGGTTGAAATATTTTGTGATCTCGGGATGGGAGTCCTGGTGTCTGATTGGACAATATTATTGCTGTCCGATTCCAAATTCTGTTTTTATTATTTTGTTACAATGTATAAGTAGCAACATTCCTTCATAATCGGGATTAAATGTAATGTTGTACTTACTTTGTTAATTGGCAGAAATTTGAAAAACAACAATGAAGCTGTATCTTCGATCTCCCCAAGGAAATTCCACGCAGTATAAGTCAGCGTCTCTGAGAATTCATCAGCTCAGCGTTTCAAAAAAGGAACTTGTCAGCTGCCTGAATGGGCAGGTCACCTCGCAGGGAAAAATGCATCAAACAATTCAACACGTGATGAGAGTATTCTACAGCATCTTTGCTTTTATTGGCATCTCTGGTATGTCTTTATGAGAAGTGATCTTGTTTTAAAATGCTGCTGATCTGTTCGCTGATTTTATCATTTGAACAATAATGACTACAGCTCACTGACTGGTCAGCCTTATCCAGACACGAGAACAGTGATAGCGATTCACTGAGCAGCATTCTCGGTACAATTCTCCACTGTTAGAGACTCCCAACATCACTGCTCCTGCAGTATTCTCTGATCTCAGTGTTCTGCCATCCGTTCCAGTTTCATACAATGTGAGGGTATGAAGAGAGATCAGGCAAGTTAGTTCTGAAGAAGGATCACTGGGCCTGACATGTTAACACTGCTCTCTCTCCCACAGATGTTGGCAGTCCTGCTGAGCTATTGTTGTTTTTGGTATACAAATGAGGCCTGTTTTTATGAGAACGTTGAAGGTAAAGGGTTGATCTGAGCAAAGTACTACAACATATAAACAGGAAAAAAGAAACAATTTCCATTGTTGAAGATTCTGGAATGAGGGAGCAGAGCCTGAGAATTAGTGCCAGAACGTTCAGCAGAGATGCTTAGAAGCATTTGTAAACACAAAGGTTAGCGGAGTTTTAGAACTCTCTTGTACAAATGGCAGTGGTTATTGGATCATTTGGTCAATTTAAATGAGACATTATTTTGATAAGCAAAGGATTTGAAGAATATAAGCCCTGTTTTGATTTGCAAAGATTCATCTAACCACCATCTCTTTCTCAATTATATCGTTCTCACCGTCTCTGGTCAGTTATTTCAAATCTTGACGGCTTGTCCCACCGATCCCTGCACGTCACGACGTTTGTCATGTTCACATGTCCAGCTTCACAGTGCGCATATCACAGAAGGCCTAACATTCACACGCTGTAACTATTGAGTCTCTGAATGTCCTGTTATGTTGTACTTGTGTAAGACACATGGAGTATCTTGTTTGAAATCTTACTCAGGTTCTAATGACTTGTTTTCTGGCCCTGCTATGCCTCCGATCAGGATTTGGTCCAATGCTTAGAGCAGGGGATGACCTAATCCAAGAAAAAGGGCGAGTTTGGTTTATCAAATGTACCAGTCCTATGACTGAGTTGGGAGTGAGGTTCCGAATGATGTTCTATGTCTGCCAGAGTTGGAGCCATGAACTTTAATAATTTATTGCAGTCACTCAAGTGATTACCTTGCAACCAAAAAATGATCACAGACTTCCTTCTGCTACCATAGAAGGGATGGTGAGCGCAGTCCCTGTCCAATCTCCGTACTCTCGGGAATAATTGGGCTGGAGGAAAGTTTGAGCTGGATGTCAAAGTCTTAAGATTCAAACTCATTTAACCTCAATCACTTCCACTAACACAATGTGCTGATTTTTGATGGTAAAATCTTAATGTTGCTCTCTGGAACAGCGAGAGGAATTTATGATTTGTAATTCACCATGTATTTTCCAATTTGTCTCCCACAATTAATTTTCTAGCGATTGGAATCCTTTCAAATAGAAAACGTGGTGTGTCTTCTTGCACTACTCGTTACCTGGTGGTTATGGCAGCTGCTGGTCTGATGTTGATTATCACTGATTTTACACTGAGAAGGTTTCCCTATTATTATTACACATTGTGCTTCCTGGACATCACACCTGCGTGCAGTGTTATTGAGGTCTTATATTGTGCAGCCACTGACTGCTCTGTCTGCTTCACCATCACTTTGTCCTTTGACTGATTTGTGACCATTTGTTGTCTGAATCTGAAAGCAAAAGTTTGCACTGAGAAAACTGCGACTGTGGTTCTAGCAACAACCTGCAACTTGTTCTGTTTGAAAAACATCCCCTTCTATTTTCAATATGAACCTCGTACGATAATCAACAATGTGTCATTGTACTGTAATAAAATCAAGCTACTATACTGAGACTTGGTGGTTGGTATTGGATTGACTTGATACAATTTTGACACCTTTACTGCCATTCACTTTAATTCTGTTGCTCAATGTTCTGACAGTCAGACACATTTTAGTGATCAGTCGAGTCCGCAAGAGGCTGAAGGGTAAGAGCAAAGGTGAGAATCACAGAGATCCAGAAATGGAGAGCAGAAGGAAGGCTGTGATTTTACTCTTCACCATTTCTGGGAGTTTCATCCTCCTGTGGTTAATCTATGCTGTAAATTTCTTATATTATGTCATTCAAGCAATAGATCCTGATGATTTCTCTCCTTTCTTGCATCACTTCAGGCAAGTTGGCTTCATGCTGCGGAACACATTTATTTATGTGGCAACATTGTCCCAGTACACAGCGAAGATCAGTAACGCAGTAAAATACCTGGTTACATGAATTCCTTGCTTTATGAATAAATGAAACTCCTCAGTGGAGCCCACAGTAGGATCCATTGTTCCCAGATAATGATTTTTTAAATATAATTTAGTCATGGGATGCACGAGTGTTTATTACCGTCACTAGATGCCCCTTGAGAAGGTGGTGCTGAGCTGGGTCCTTGAACACCTGCAGCCCAACTTCCGTTCAATACTCTCATCTTTCCTCCGCCAACTCAGCCCCCTACCGCCCCTAACTTGAACAGAACATATAGAACATAGAACAGTACAACACAGTACCAGCCCTTTGGCCCTCAATGTTTCGCTCTGAAATGGATCTGAAGCCCATCTACACTACAGTCGTCGATGATCATCCATATGTCTATACAACGACCATTTAAATGCCCTTAAAGTTGCCAAGTTTACAACTGTCGCAGGCAGGGCATTCCACACCATTACTAATTTCTGAGTAAAGAACCTACCTCTGACATCTGCCTATATCCATCACCCATCAATTTAAAGCTATGTTCCCTTGTGCTAGTCATCACCAGCTGAGGAAAAAGTCTCTCATAGTCGAACATATCTAATCACCTGACACGTTGTATACCTCTGTTAAGTCACCACTTAACCTTCTTCTCTCTAACGAAAACAGACTCCAGTCCCTCAGCCTTTCCTCATAAGACCTTCCCTCCATAACAGGCAACATCCTCGTAAATTTCCTCTGAATCCTTTCCAACACTCCAACACTATAATGTGCCGACCAGAACTGTACACAATACTCTGAGTGTGGCTGCACCAGAAATTTGTACAGCTGCAGCATGACTTTATGTCTCTGAAATTCAACCAACTACCAATAAAAGCCTTCGTTTTTATATATATAAATATTTTTATTAGAAACTTTATCAAATCTTTTAGAAGAAACCTATACGCAAGAAAAAACAATACCAAAATGCAGAAAGATAGAGGCAATACAACAATGTCATATCACGATACTATTAATAATGAACGAGTCACTATTCTATCATAACAAATGGATCTACTTAACTTAAACTAAACTCAAAACAAATTAAATGAAAATTAATTTAAACTGATATTCAAGTTAACTTCAATTAAACTTTATCAAATAAAGATTCTTGCTCACTCTCCACACATCCACTGAGGCTCCCATGCCAGGGAGCTCCAGTCATCGTACCCGCATACATTTCCCCCAGCCTCCTCCTCCCGGAGTCCAACGGTCGCCCATACTGATTTGCACGGCTATACCACGGCCGTAATTAATATTGCTGATAACTCTGCGTTAATATAATTTAGAAAGGGCCACCACGTCTTGTAAAATTGCTCCATTTTGTGATGTACCATATTTGTGAGGTAGTCTTGGTGGAGATGCTCCAACACCAGCCTGCGCCAACTCATAAGTTCTTGGGGTTTTTCCAACCTCCAATTCATGAAAATGCTCTTCCTTACACAGTGGGTCAGAATCTCTTCCCGTGTTCCCCCAGAGAGGGCAAAATTGGCAACCCCAGAAGGAGAAATACCGCATCCACATTAACTTTAATCACTCAGATGTCCTTTAGCTCCCTTCCTATAGCACTCTAGCATCACTGGATCTTATAACTCTGGTAATGTTACATTTGGGACACCCTGGTCACACTCCTCTTTTGAACTTAACCAGTCTGTCTGGTGCCATAGAAGTCCCGTGTAAAGTCTTCAATTGCATGGACAGCACTTCGTCACATACTGAAATTATCCTTCCGTTTTCCCATATATCTTCCCATACTTGCGATGAAATATCCTCTCCTATCTTTCGATTCCACGTCCTACAGAGTCCCTCCACGTATCCTAAGTTACGTCTCTTCTGTAGATAATGCAAAGTACTAACTGAAAGAGCTCCCTTACATCAGAGCACACTTTTCTCCACAACTGTCCTGTAAAACTGAGCCAGGAGGGTGGTCTTCCTCTGTATATAATCCCTTATCTGAAAGTATCAGAAAAGGTCCCTATTAGACAATCCATACTTCTGACCTAGCTGGATAAATTATATCAAGACATCCCCTGCGAATAAATCTGCCAGACAGGAGGTTCCCTTATTCTCCCATACATTAAAGCTGTGTCCATTGCCGCAGATTTAAATATTTGGGCTCCTGCCAAATGGGTAAAGGCCGACACCTTTGACCAATTGGCCTCCCCTTGCCTCATCATCCTCCAGGCTTTTATTGTATTTAAAATGATTGAACACTTACATTGCTCGGTCACAGATTTCATTTTATCCATGATCAATAATTTATCCAGGGGACATCTCGACTGCAAGGCTTCAACGTCAGGCCAAATCGACTCCAAATCCTTCCATACCCAGTCACCGACATATTCTAACAGGGCGCTTTCTGACATCTCTTCAAGTCTGGAAGGTCCACCCCTCCCTCAGCCTGTGTCAGATGCACTTTGTCAAATTTAAGTAGGGGGCACCAGTTAAACCAAATAAAGGACCCTCGTGAACCATTCAGCTTCCGTAACACTTGTCTGGGGAACAACAACGGGAACATTCTCATGGGGTATAGCAGGCGAGGAAGAACATTCATTTTGATCATGGCTATTCAGCCTAACCATGAAATTGTTAACCCCTCCCACTGCTGAAAATCCTGTTTTGTCCTCTCCAGTAATTGTGCATAGTTAGGTTTATACAGCTGGCAGAATGCAGGGTAAATAAAAATTCCCAAATACAAGAACGCATTTTGATGACTATCTAAACAGGAACTGCATTCCATCCTTCAGATCAGGCACCTCCACTAATCTCCACTTCACCAGCATTGCTTCCAATTTTGTAAAGTTGATCCTGTAGCCTGAAAAACTGCCAAAAAAATTAATTGTTTGAAGCAATCGAGGACCGGACTCCTCCGAATTGGCCAAGAACAAAATGATGTCATCAACATATGGGGAAATCTTATGCTCCACCATTCCCAGCCCTGGATCCCTTCTGATAGCCTCAGCTCACTGCTCTATTGCCAAGGTAAATAACATGAGTGAATGAGGACATTCCCATCGACTACCTCTCCCAATACTAAAGATATCTGACTTAGTGTTGTTTGTAATGACTACCATTATATGATACCACCACGCATCTGGCAAAGCATTCCTCCCAATACCAAAGAGCTCTCGTATCCCAAACAGATACTGCCATTCTATCCAGGCAAATGCCTTTTCTGCATCCAGGAAGACCACCAAACCCAGGATCTTTGCTACCAAATCTACAATATGTTCAGTACCTTCCTGATATTGTTGGGGGAGCTACGGCCCTTAATAAAACCGTTCTGATATTCTTTTATAATATCGGGCAATACTGTTTCTAACCTCAGAGCCAGCATCTTCGATAGAATTTTAAAATCTACATTCAACCGTGAAATTGGTCTGTATGAAGCACATTCTTTGGGTGCTTTCCCCTTCTTTAAAATGAGGGAGATATTAGACTCGCTAAGAGAGGATGCAAGACAATCCTGTGTATATGAATAGCTGTACTTCCCCAGAAGTGGCTCCACCAACACATTCATGAATTCCTTATAGAAATCACTTGGGAATCCATCTTGTCCTGGTGCTTTGCCAAACTGGAGATGCCTTATTGCTTACTGCACATCCTGTACCATCATAAGTGCATTCAACTGGGAAACCTATTCCGCCTTTATACTGGGGTGGTCCAGATTCTCAAAAAAGGACTGCATTCTCGCTGCACCATCTTCGTGTCCCTCTGACCGAATAACTCTGTGAAGTATTGCCTAAATCTAACATTGATCTTCTTCACCTCACGGGTAACCGTGCCAAATTTCTCCCTGACGGACATAATAGATTGGGAAACGTTTTTTTTTTTGTAGCCAGATATCGACCGGGCTTATCTCCCAATTCAAACAGTCTTTGTTCAGTGAAGGAGACCTCCTTTTTTGCCACCTGTGTGTATTGAGTCGAGAGTTGCCCAGAGGAACGTGACCCGCTCCAGCTTGACAAATGAAGCCCTATTATAATATACTTCCTCAGCTTTCTGCAGTTCGGTCTCCAGCATCTACTGTTTCTCCTCCCTCTGTCTCCTTCTAGTAATTGAATATGAAAGATCAAGCCTCATAAATATGCCTTAGCGGCCTCCCACAATATTGCTGGATTACTGGCTGTACCAGAGTTGATATCGCAGAAGGCCCTGAACTCTCTTATGATGTATTTAACGAATTTGCCATCCCTTAACATGAATGGGTCCATGTGCCAGTGCCGTGCATCCTTCCATCACGCTGATTTTAACATCTAAATATACTAGTGCATTGTCCGAGACAGCTATATTCCCAATTGTACACACGAATGCTCTGTCCAAACAATCCAATCGCATTAAAAAAAGTCAATTAATGTGTGGGTTGGAATAGAAAGTAAAGTCTCTTCCATTAGGGTGGATGTGACTCCATACATCCACTCATCTCAACTCCTCACACATGTCCACTAACTGCTTAGATTGTGCGGGTGTTCCCTGCTGGCTCCTTGGCACCCTGTCGACTTCGGGATCCCTAAGGCGATTAAAATATCCCCCCCATGATCGTACAGCGCACTCCAGGATGAACATTTTCCATCAACCACCACTTCTTTCAGTTAGCCAATTTTTGATTCAAACCGCCAAATCACCCTCAATCCCGTATTTTCTACAATACCGTGGGGAATCTTATCAAATGACTTACTGAAATACTTATACACCGTATCGGCTGCATTACCCTCATGTTTAGTCACCTTCTCAATTAACTCAATAAAGTTTGTGAGGCCCGAACTATTCTTCACATAACCGTTTTGACTGTCCCTAATGAAATTATTATATTCTAGATGATTATGAGTCCTACCTCTTATAATCCTTTCCAACACTTTTCCCACAACCAAAGTAAGGCTCACTGGTATATAATCACCTAGCTGTCTCTACTCCCCTTCTTGGACGAGGGGACAAAATTTGTTAAACCTCAATCTTCTGGCACTATTTCTGTAGACAATGATCACATAAAAATCAAAGGCAAAGGCTCTGCAATCTCCTCTCGAGATTCCCAGAGAATCCTTGTATAAATCCCATCCGGCCCAGTTGACTTATTTTCACACTTTCCAGAATTGCTAGCAGCTCCTCCTTATGAACCTCAATCCCATCTAGTCTAATAGCTATATCTCAGTATTCTCCTCGAATACATTTTCTTTTTCCTGTGTAAACACTGATATAAAAAATAATCATTCAGCGGCTCTCCTATTTCTTCGGACTCCACGCACAACTTCCCACTACTGTCCTTGAATGGCCTCAACCTTATAGACAATAGACAATAGGTGCAGGAGTAGGCCATTCTGCCCTTCGAGCCTGCACCATCATTCATTATGATCATGGCTGATCATTCTCAATCAGTGCCCTGTTCCTGCCCTATGTCCATAACCCTTGATTCCACTATCCTTGAGACCTCTATCCAACTCTTTCTTAAACTCTAGTCATTCTTTTATTTCTGACATACCAATAGAAAGCTTGAGGTTTTTATTTGTTTCGATCTGCGAACGATGTCTCATGTCCCCTCCTGGCTCTTAGTTCTCTCTTTAGGTCCTTCCTGGCTAAATTATAACTCTCAAGCACCCTTACTGAGCCTTCACATCTCATCTTAGCGTAAGGCGCCTTCTCCCTCTTGACAAGGGTTTCAATGTCTTTACCATAACACGTTAAACCACTTCCTCCCTGTCTGACATGTACATACTTATCCAGGACACGCAGTAGCTGTTCCTTGAATATTCACTACATTTCAATTCTGCCCATAGCCTGCAGTTTCCTTTCCCATTCTGTGCATCCTAAATCTTGCCTAATCACATCATAATTGCCTTTCCCCCAGCTATAACTCTTACCCTGCGGTATATATATATATTTTATATATATATATTATATATAATATATATAATATGCGGTATATATATATATATATATATATAAAGTAAACATAACTGAATTGCGATCACTATCACAAAAGTGCTCAACTACTGCCAAATCTAACACCTGGCCGGGTTCATTACCCATTACCATATCTAATGTGGCCTTGCCTTTTCTTGGACTGTCTAAATACTGCGTCAGGAAATCCTCCTGCACAGCTTGTACAATAACTTACTTCTCTAAATTACTCAAACTGAGGCGTTTCCAGTCAATGTTGGAAACGTTAATGTACCCCACAAAAGTACCTTGTTACTTTCACTGCTTGCCAGAATCATCTTAGCAGTCCTTTCCTATATGTCTCTGCAACTTTTTGGAGGCCTATAGAAAACTCCCAACAGGGTGACATCTCCTTTCCTGTTTCTAACCTCAGCCCATACTACCTCAGTAAACGAGTCCTCAAACGACCTTTCAGCCACCGTAATACTGTCCTTGACTAATAATGCTCCACCTCCCCCTCTTTTGCCATCTTCTCTGTTCTTACTGAAATATGAAAATCCCGGATCCTGCAATAACCATTCCTGACCCTGTTCTATCCATGTCTCTGAAATGGCCACAAGATTGAATTCCAAGGTACCAACACACGCTGCAAGTTCGCCCACCACATCCCAGATGATTCTAGCAATCAGAGGACACAATTCATACCATCTTCCAGTTTGCCGGGACACTCCTGCAACCTTGAATCTTTGTTTTTGATCTCACTACTCTCAACCTGCTGTACACTGGAGCTACAATTCCGGTTCCCATCCCCGTGCTGAATTAGTTTTAATCCTCCCGAAGACCACTAGCAAACATCCCCCTACTACCACCGACCCCCACCCCCCCCCCCCCGAAATTGGTACCCCTCTAGTTTAGGTGTAGACCATCCCATTTGTAGAGATCCCAACTACCCCAGAATGAGCTCCAATTATCCAGGCACTGAGTCTCCCCATTCTGCACCATCTCTGCAACCACGTGTTCAACTCCTCTCTCTCGCTATTGTTCGGCCTGCTCGCACATGGCATGGGTAATAAATCAGAGATAATAATTCTGTTTGTCCTAGCTCTAAGTTTCCACCGTAGCTCGCTGAATGTCTGCCTTACATTCCCATCTCTCTTCCTACCTATGCCATTGGTACTTATGTGGATGACGACATGAGGAAGCTCCCCATCCCCTCAAGATGCCGAAAGCACGATCAGAGACATCACAAACTCTGGCATCTGGGAGGCAAAACAATCACCGTGAGTCTCTCTCATTCCCACAGAACCTCTCATCTGTCCCCCTAACTATGGAGTCCCTATTAACTAATGATCTGCTCCGCTTACCCCCCACTTCCCTTCTGAGCAACAGGGACAGACTCTGTGCCAGAGACCTGCATCCCATGGCTTACCCCTGGTAGTTGCCCTCCTCCCCAACAGTATCCAAATCGGTATACTTGTTATTGAGAAAACAGACAGATCTCTGCACTGTCTGCCAGTTTGCTTTCTCTCCTCTGACTGTAACCCACCTCCTTTCTTCATTTAACTGAGGTGCAACCCCCTCCAGAATGATCCGAAGTTTATCCAGCTCCAGCTCCAGTTCTGTAACACGTTTGTCGAGGAGCTGGAGTTGGGTGTACTTCCCGCAGATGAAGTCAGAAGTGATACTAGTGGTGACCCTTACATCCCACATTCTGCAGGAGGAACATTCAACTGCCCTCACCTCCATTCCCACTATTCTAAGTTCCAAAGAGACCATTGAAAAACTAAAAAATAAACTAGTCGCCTTATGAACTCGCGCACAGAACCTCTCTTTGTTAGAGGAGGAGGACAGGTGGGAGAGACTACTCAAGCAGTGTCACGGGTAAAACAACTGCCTAAATATAAAGCCTCATTTACCCAGCAGTCCCGTGTCTGTTCCTGATCAGTGTACCATGTCCTAGAATCCATTCTTTCTTGCTCCATTGAAACAGATCTGAGCCTGTGGTGTTGGGATGGAACAGTAACATGGACAGAGGATTGACCATCTGGATAGAACAGAGAGTGGCCATGAAGGGGTCAATGTAAATCAGTGGGAAGGCAAGTGGAGAGGATGTCAGTGTCTGCAGAATGTTGCAAACAGGTTAAACGTGTGGGTGAAAACATGACAGGCAGAATATAAGGAGGGAAAAAGCCAGGTGAAGCACTTTGACAGGAAGAATAGAAGGGTTGAATATAATTTACACGAGAAAGAGTGCAGAAAGCGACAGAACAGAGTGATTTGGGAATCCTCATCTGTGAATCAGAAAACGCCAGTATCTATGTTCACTGGATAAAAGGAAAGGCAAATGGAATACTGGAACCAAAATCAGAAATTGCTGGAAAAACGCAGTTCTAAAGATGAGTCACTAGACCTGAAACATTAACTCTATTTTGTCTCCACAGATGCTGCCAGACCTACTGAGTTCCTCCACCAATTTCTGAATTTGTATCTGATTTCCAGCAACCACAGTCCTTTGTTCTTTTTTTTTCTAAATGCATTGTTGGTCTTTATTTCAATGGGTATGTAACATAGCAGTGGGGAGATTTAACTAAAACTATACAAGGCAGTTGTGGAACCACAGCTGGAATAATGTGAACAGTTTTGGTCTCTTTATCTAAGGAAAAATAGATTGGAGACAGTCCAGAGAGGGTTAACTCGGCTGATCCTAGGGATGGAGGAACTGTCTAATGGGGAGAGGTTGAGTTAGTTGGCTATGCACTCTTTGGAGTTTAGAAGAATGTGTGGAGACCTTATTAAAATGGACAAGCATTCTTTGAGGTTTTACCAGGGCAAGTTTGAAAAGTTTGTTTTCCCTTGTGGGTGTGTCAAGGACCAGAGGGCATAGTCTCAGAATAAGGGGTCACTATTTCAGACAGAGATGAGGAGGAACATCTTCCCTCTGAGGGATTTCAATCCGTGGAATTCTTTCCCACAGGGTGCTGTCGAGGCTGGGTCATGGAATATATTCAAGGCTGAGACAGACAGGTGTATTATTAGGAAGGGAATCGAGGGATTATGGGGTAAAGGCACAATTGTAGAATAAAGGATGATCAGTCATGAATTTATTGAATGGCAGAGCAGAGTCAATGGGCTAAATGATCCTCATTTTCTCCTATGCCATATGGTTTTGAAATGACCATTTGGGCAGGATTTTTCAAACAATGGTAAACTCACGAGCGTGGCGATTCTGCCAACTACAACATTTTTTCTTGAAAGGAGGGGACATAACACTTCTGAGTGGAGATACTGCTCAGGGCTCCTGCACGCACAGGCCTATAGAAACATATCAATATGAGTATATCTGCAATTATATCACAGCAACAACAACTTAATATTTAAAGTTACTGTTATCAACACTGGGAATCTGATCTTCCAATTCCCTGGTTACTGTTATCCAAATGTGGGATCATAGACATAGGCAGGACATCAAAATCTTCTTTCGTAACAATTAGTTTTTGACAGTTTATTGAAAGAATTAATTCTAAAATATGAATGAATACTGTACATTACAATATAGATATATGTGACATTACTATCCTGCTTACATTTCTACATGCTTTTAAATCCGTAATTAAAAACAATTCATTTCACGCCACAAGATTGAGGGAAATGTATCCTCACAATGCTGTGTAATTTCCTTAGAATGCATTTGTCCCCATTTTCTCTCTCCCTCGTTTTGCTCTCTCTCCCCACACATTTCTCTCAATCTGTGTGTCTCTCTCTCCCTGCCTGTCTGCCACCCTGCCTCCCCTCACTCTCTCCCCTGCTTTCTCTGTGGTTTTTCAATTACTTTACATGTATGACATATCTGGCGAAATTCATCTGCACCCTTGTGCAGTCTGTGCCAGTCAAAATGGTTTTGTATTTCAGCTCGTGTTTTCTTCACTTCGAAATGCCCTTTAGTGATAGCTCATGCTCCACTTGCAACACTCCGTTCTGTAACTCACTGGCAATATGACTTGATGAACATCTGCCCATTTCTTCTCATTTTTAAGATAGTAATGTCCAGGGGCACAGTTAGATTCTTTGTCTGTGAATGCATTTTAATACAATTGGTTTAAATTTTCATCTTTTTGCTGTATATCATTTAATTTATCTGAGTTAAGATGTCTGTTATGTCATCTGTCTGGCTTGTCTCAGAATCCTGATCAACAAGGGTCTCTGCCAATTCCACGTCAACTCTATAATCGTTACCTTTTTGATCTCTTCTGTTTCAACTGGTGACTTTGTGAGCTCATTACCACATAGTCAGGAAACATTCCAGGCTATATTTCCTGCAATAGTCCAGTTGCCTGAGTTTCTACTAGCTTTTCAACCACAGTCGGCAGCACTCCTATCTGTGAACCAGCTATATTATTAGCAATGACAAATTGTATTCCTGGAGCTGAGAGCTTGTCCAATATTCCTACCGCGACCTCTCCACTCTTCACTGGACAGTCTAACCTCACTTAACATAACTGATTCCTTCTTGTCTTATGGTGAATTACCGTTACTAGCACCTCTTCTGGTAATAGTTCTTCATCGTTCAACATCAGAGATTGAGAGGATCCTGTATCTCTTAATATTTTAACCTTTTTAAACTGTTGCTCCTGGCATCTGCGAATAAACTTTACTTTTGCAGGTATGTGGTTTCAGAAGATCTGTCACTTCTTCCTTAACCAACCTCCAACCAGCTTGTACATTGTGGTGCAGCTTTCTCGCCTCCACTGTCCTTTCCGTTACCACTCCAAAAAATTCACTGGCGTATCCTGTTTCCCCAGATCTGCTTTTCCTAGCCCACCAGCACTATGATTTCATGCGCCCTACTATATTGCAATGAAAACACTGGGGCTTTTTAACTTCTCTGTATCCTTCAGGGGTTTCCTTTTTACTCTGTGGTACGTTATCCCTATAATCTTCACCATGATCTACCTTTCCTTTCCGCATCAGGATTTCTCTTTTCCCCAGTATCTGTCGCGTATGGACTGAAACTGATATTGGAAACCAAACTTTGATTTCTGGACAAATTCATGTTCATTAGCAGCTAATCGTGCCATTTTAACTCTCTGTTCTTCCTCATGAGTTCTCACTACTTCAGGAAGATAATATTTGAACCCCTCCAAAATAATTGTATGTCTACAAACATTGCATGTTTGTTCTATTTTTAATATCCTTATCCACTTGCCAAAATTACTTTGTTTGATCCTTTCAGACTCAGTGTAGGTTTGACTAGGTTCCCTCTTTAGATTCCTTGATATGTTTCTGGTAGTCTTCTGGCACAAGCTCATGTGCACTTAAGATGGCTTTCTTCACCTCCTCATATGCCCCAGATACCTCCTCTGTTAGTTCACCCGCTCAAACTACAAGTTTTGTTTAGATCAACAAAGCCACATGGTCCCTGTTCACCACATTTATTTAACCACCTTTTCAAATGAGATGAAAAAGTCCTCCACATTCTTTGCATTGAACTTAGACAATAATTGAATATACTAAAACAGTTTCTCACTCAGCATTTTGCTACCGTGGGTTAGCTCGTCCTTACTAAGTTTACCTTCACTCTTCATCTCCATCCTTTTAACCTGACTTTCCTGTTTCAGTGCCACTTCCTGAAGTTTTACCTCCCTCTCTTGCTTCCTTTCTTTTCCTGTCTCTCCTTTTCTCTCTCCTCCCTTTCTCTATCTCTCTCTTGCCTCTGTCTTTCTCTTTCCTGTCTCAGTGCCACTGCCTGAAGTTTGACCTTCTTCTCTTGCTTCCTTTCTTTTCCTGTCTCTCCTTTTCTCTCGCCTCCCTTTCTCTATCTCTCTCTTGCCTCTCTCTTTCTCTGGCAACCCTTTCTCTTTCTCTTTCTTGCCTCCCTCATTCTCTTCTTTTTTCCCTTTTTATTCTGCTAAAATGGTTCGTTCTTTTTCTCTTGCCTCTCACTCAAAATTCACAATGTTTCTTTTCTGCTGCCCGTTCATTGTCTCTTGCCTCTAACTCAAGCTGCTTCATTTTCAATTGGATATTAGTCATCTCTAAAGAGTCTGATGGTGTTTCCAGCAAATGTAAATGCTGAGTAATTGCTGTAATTATCTCTCCTTTCCTCAGGGAAGGAGGAAGCTACAACCCCAGCCTGCCTGCTAATTCAAGCTGCTTGGTCTTAATCACTTTTTGCAAAACCCCCAAGGTCACCTCTTCGACCTCCACTGAACCTTTGGTGACTGAAAGAGCCATTGCCATCCCAAACACTATTTAAGTCAAATGAGTTGAACACCGAGAACAAAACATATTAACACCTACCACTCGCTGCCTTTCAGACCAAGAACCCTCATCCCAAATCCAAGCTAAACAGCAAATCCCAGATGAGCCCCCAATCTGTAATGTATCAGTCCAGAACCCTCCAAACATTTCAAGATGATAGCCCAGACCCTCACTTTGTTAGTTGTTTTAAGCAGGTGTATAGCGGAATTTCCAGGAGAGATGCAGCTGGCCTCTCTACTGAGTTTTAAACAAAACAGAATTTATTTCCAAGATTACCAAATAAACACAAACAAAAGAGAACAATATACGGAATAACTTAACGTATTTCAAAACCCAACAGATTATCCCAAATTAATGGTACTTTTCCAATACTTGCAATAATCCCCATAAACACTCCTTGGCACAAAATGGAAAATCAAACCCAGGAGAGAGGTCAGAGAGAGAGAGGACCAGCCCGGACCTGTTTCTGTGGGTCCAGCAGCTTCAGAACACAACTGCCAAAACCCAAACCAAATCAGAGGGAAGCTGAACTGGGAGAACGGGCCACTCCCATTTCGTTGTACAATGGTTTTATTTTTAAAAACTTGAAAACCGGTTTCCTGAGGTAGTATCACTTAGTTATAATCAAGCTGGCTCTCAGACCTTCAGCTTAGACTTTTCAGAGACTGTGTCTTTTACGACTTCTCTGAAGAAGAACCCAAGAACAACATCACCTTGTTAAAGGAGCAGTTTCATCACACTCTGGCAGCATCGTGAGAGGCAAATCTGAGTTAATGTTTCATCATCAGTTTTTTTTTCCCTCAGAACTTGATTAGAAACTTTTCCAGCAATTTGATTTGATTTGATTTGTTATGGCCCATGCACCGAAGTGAAGTGAAAAGTTTAGTTTTTTGTTCAGAACAGGTGGATCATAACATACAATGAAGTATAGATAACAGGGTGATTGAACAGAGGTATGCAGACAAGTTATGTTAGCACAGGAGGGTAAAAAAGTAAGATCAACATCAGATTTAAAATTTGAGAGCTCCATTCACAGTCTAATAACAAAAGGGGAGATGCTGGTCTTGAACCTGTTGGTACGTGTGATTAAGCTTTTGCATCTTCTGCCTGGTGGAAGAGGTGGGAAGCGATTATATCCGGGATGGGAGCGATATTTTATGATATTGGCTGCTTTTCCAGGAACGAGAAGTGCAGATGCAGTTCATGGACAGGAAGTTGGCTTGAGTGATGGTCTGGGCTTTGTTCACAACTTTCTTGCGGGTCCTGCGTGTAGACGTTTTTGGACTTAGCCGTGATGCTCCCAGATGGAATGTTTCCAATGGTGAATCTGAAAAGGTTGGTGAGGCTCCTTATGGACATGCCGAATTTCACAAGGATCCTGAGGAAGGAGGGGCATTATTGTCCCTCCTTGACAGTCGCATCTCCGTGGGTGGCATAGGACAGATTGTTGATTACCGTCACTCCCAGGAACTTGACTCTCTCAATCATGTCCACCTCAGCTTCTGTTTTGGTTTCTGATTTACTAATATTTTACTAAGTTATTTTACTAAGTATTACTTTCGCAATTCTACAACGGAGTCCTCAAGTACCCGTCATTCTGAAAAAAAAAGGAACAATTTGAATGATGGATTTTTCGTGCAATGACATACTCGTGTGTTAAGAGGATGAGTCAACAATCCATGAACACCTTTCAGCTTGGGTTTTTTCTGGTCACACAGGCAGAGACTAATACAATGTGGAAGCAGGCCCTTTGGCCCAAACTGCACGATGCTGTCAATTCACAAGTCCCAATTGCTCGCATTTGGTCCAGATCATTATAAACCCATCCCATCCCTGTACATTTGCAAATGAATTTTAAATATTGTTATTGTACCTCCCTCGAACATTTTCTGGGGAAGCTCATTCCACTCACTCTCTGCGTGAAAAAGTTACCCCTCAGATCCATCCAAAACCTAACCCCTCTCAACTTCAAATTATGCCCTCTAGTTTTCAATTCTCCGTCCCTGGTGGAAAAAAAAAATAAGCATTCATCCTACCTCTGCCCCTCATGATTTTATGCTCATCAATAAGATTATCCCTTATTCTTCAACATTCCATAGAATAAACTCTTATCCTAGACAACCTGTCCCTGCAACTCAGATGTATTAATCCTGGTAACATCTTCATAAATCGTGTTTGCACTCTTTCAGTAATGGTTATGTCTTTCCTATAACTGGGTGACCAAAACTGTACACAATACTCCAAGTACGACCTCACCAATGACTTATACAGCTGTAACATAATGTCACAATTCCTGTACTCATTGCTTTGACCAATGTTAGCCAGCCTGCTAAATGCCTTGTTCACTACCTTGTCTACCCGTGGCACCGCGTTCAAAGGATTATGTACCTGTACTCTGAGGTCCCTCTGTTCCACAGCACTCCTCAGACACTTAGCATTTATGGTATAAGTCCGACCTTGGTTTGACTTTCCAAAGTTCAACACCTCACATTTATTCCTATTGAATTGCATTTGCCAATAATCAGCGCATTTCCTTGTAATTTTTGACAATCTTCCTCATTATCAACGATACCTCCTAACATTTTATTAATTGCAAACGTACTCAGCATACCTTGTACGTTTACATCCAGGTCATTTATACAAATAACAAATAACGAAGGACCCAGCATCGGACCCTGTAACTCACCACTAGCCATCGGCCACCAGTCCGGGAAACAAACTTCAACAATTATCCTTTGCTTGCTACCATTGGGTTTATTTTGAATCCAATTAGCTCACTCTCCCTGGTTGCCATGTAACTTAACATTCACAACTTGCTAAAGTCCATATAGACAACATCCACTGCCCTAGCCTCATCTATGCTCTTGGTGATCAATTTATCATTTGCAGTGGCCAGGAATCGAACCCAGATCAATTTCTTGGAAAACAGCTATTCTCAAAACAGTGTACTAAAGTTCTCATTGATAGACCTCTGAGTGTTCATTGGTGAAGCAGGTGAGGATGGTAAGACCTATGATGTTTCCTGAGGAGTTCTTGCAGATATGTCCTGAAGGTGAAATTGCTGACATGAACAATAACAACTGTCTTCCTATTTGCATGTTATTGTTGCAACCAGCAGAGAGTTTTCTTTGGGTTATCGTTGACTGTGATTTTTTCTTGGTGTCCTAGTGTCACATTCGGTCAAATGGTGCCTTGATGTTTACACGAGCTCCTCTCCCATCTCCTGTGACGTTCTACTTCTTTGAACCAGGGCTGTAATCAATGGCCCTTGTGGCACCCAAACTGGCAGGTTATTGCTAACCAGGTTATTGCTAACCAGGTATTCTTTGATAGCCCTGTTAATTACACCTTCATTCCCATTTTCATGCTAGGGAATGGACAGATGAGACATTAATTGACAACATCAGATTTGCCCTCATTTTTCTGTGCAAAACATGCCCTCGTAATTTTTCACATTCTCGGTCCATGCCAGTGCTATTGCTTGATTAGAACACTTTCGCTTGGCAGGCGAAGAGTTTTCGATATTTAAGTTATCAGGACCCACGACATTTTCAGTATCCAGTGCTTTCTGTAATTCCATGACATCAGGGAGAGTGAATTGAATTGGCTGGAGACTGGGATCTGTGAACATGGGGACCTCAGGAGGAGGCTGAAATGGATCAACGATTTGGTAGTTTTGGTTGAAGATTGTTGCAAATGCTTCAGCTTTATCTTTTGCACAGATGTTCTAGATTCCCCCAAAACTTAAGGTTTGATTGTTAGAGATCAGCCTTCTCACCGAGTGGTTGAATCTTTTAAACGTGCCGAAGCTTAGCTCTGCAGAACGTGGATGTGATAACTGGTGGAACACAGCAAGTCTGGCCGCAGTCATGGTGAGAAAGCAGAGCCACATTGGTTGTGCGATCGTTTAGCTCTGCCCATCACTTGTTGCATACAAAAGACATCTGTTGTGTAGTTTCACCAGGTTGGAACCTCATCTATTGGTTTTCAGTGTTACTGTCTGTATATCCTGGTGTACTCTTCAGTGAACTTATCTGAAGATTTCCTATTCATATGCTCACCTAGATGTCTTTTGAATGTTATAATTATACCAGCTTCAACCATAGAGCCATAGGGTCATACAGCATGGAAACAGGCCGTTTGATGCAAACAGTCCGAGCTGAACATACTCCCAAATTAAAATCATCCCACCCGCCTTTTCCTGACCAATATCCCTGCAAACTCTTCCTTTGCATGTATCCATCCAAATGACTTAGATCCACACATGCATCACCCTCTGCATGAAGGAGCGGCCCCCCAGGTCGCTTTGAACTATTTCCCCTCTCAGGTTAAACCCATACCCTGCAGTTTGGATTCAGTTATCCCGGGAGAGACCTTGGCCGTTCACCCTATTCATGATCCTCATGATTTTATTAAACTCTATAAATTCTTACCTCAACCTCTGACACTTCAGTGTAAGAAAAATCAGGCTATCCAATCTCTCCCTGTAACCCTGACGCCCGAGAGAAAAGAAAAAAACCCAGATGTCCAACTCTTCCTGAAAACTCAAGCCCTCCAGTCAGATGTCGGGTAGATAGTCTTTGATTGTCTGTGTAAGTTATAATTCTGATGCTGCAGATTGCCCACTGAACTTCATGGACACCTCGTCATGGGTTGGTCAATCTGTTTGAAGTCTGCTCCATTTCACATAGAGACAGTGCCACATCATATGATGCAGTGTCTGAAAAATGTGCAGCTGGCAGATTGGTGACAATGCCTTTTGTACTGTCCCAGCCCAGTCAGCAGGTGGAGCTGCTGAGCCTGCCTTGGTGGTGGACACTGTAGCTTCCCACACAGAGTCCATTCTCTGAGCTTTCGAACTTTAACGTTGTGTTCAAAGATGAAAACTCGAGGGATGCAGTAAATGATGATCAGCAAAATGTCACCATGCCCCCCACAGGGCTGCTCCTTCTGCTGGTTCTGTCCTGCAAGTGGGACAGGACCTGCCCTGAGATAATCATAATGTTGTCTGGGACATGTTCTGGAAAGTGGGATTCCGTGAGCGTGACTCTGTTCGATTGTTGCTGGATTAGTCTATAAGAAATAATATGCAGGTCAGTTTTGCGTTTTATACAATAAAGAGTTTACCTCTCTTACTTTCTTTGAATGTTAAAATCCAACCAATATTTTTTTTCAGTTGAAGGTTATTCACTTCAATAACCAGAAGCACACATAATTATTGCTAAATTTAGTAACTGTAGTCACCCCCGCTGATTGTTTTGTCAGTTCAATAACCGCAGTAAATAGCTGATTCGTGTTCAGATGAGTAAACACGTGATCTTTGCACTATCATGTACATGAAAATACAATTGAAAAGGCGGGAATCGAAACATAGTCTTGCTGGACAACACTGACACCTCCAATAAAGAGTGACCGGCTCCTAAATATCTCCAGACAGCTCCCAATTTGGATCTGGACAGTTATACAAACATTTCCTCACAACAGACAATTTAGACTCGTCCTTGAACAAGGGGTAAGTGCATGGAACAGGTTGGCCAATGGACTATTACAAGGCTCAGAACAATTTTCACCATTTGTACAAATGAACTGCCAATGACCATTTCTCGTAAGTTCGTCCATGTTGATGGCATCTAGTGTGCCACATAAGCTTCATAATCCTACACTTTGGAAGAGATCATCATTGAAGGTGTTAGAAAAGTGATGGATTACATGGTATCTTGCAGTGAATTAATCAGCAACAATACTCAGTGAATGTCAGATCCACAATCCCAGTGTCCAAACAGAATTGTGCATCTTCACTGATGACCAACATGATCACAACTAACATTATTATGTGTGAGTCAAACTTGAAGGTTTATGAAGATATTTTCAATATCGTATTGATCATTAACAGCAAAGTGTCATTATTGAAGATCATAAATCCTTTGATCACAGCTACTTGATTACCCAATGAACAAATCCACCCATTTGGATAAGTTCAATTTGTAGACTGAAATCTAATGAAAACATAGTGCACAAATGATGAGTCTGTTATCAAACCCAGGATGAAATTATTATTCAACTTAAGAACTTTGAAAATATCTAATCACTTTTCCACTCCTAACTATTTTCATGACAACAATTTAATTATGTTCAAAGTTTCTGAGAAGATTCGTAGCTCAGGTGCTCGTTATTGTGGTTCTGTTCGCCGAGCTGGGAATTTGTGTTGCAGACGTTTCGTCCCCTACGTGCGGAACGTTTCAGAGAACACTTCTGGGACACCCGGACCAACCAACCCAACCACCCCGTGGCTCAACAGTTCAACTCCCCCTCCCACTCCACCAAGGACATGCAGGTCCTTGGACTCCTCTATCGCCAGACCATAGCAACACGACGGCTGGAGGAAGAGCGCCTCATCTTCCGCCTTGGAACCCTCCAACCACAAGGGATGAACTCAGATTCCTCCAGTTTCCTCATTTCCCCTCCCCCCACCTTGTCTCAGTCCCAACCCTCGAACTCAGCACCACCTTCCTAACCTGCAATCTTCTTCCTGACCTCTCCGCCCCCACCCCCACTCTGGCCTATCATCCTCACCTGAACCTCCTTCCACCTATCGCATTTCCAACGCCCCTCCCCCAAGTCCCTCCGCCCTGCCTTTTATCTTAGCCTACTGGACACACTTTCCTCATTCCTGAAGAAGGGCTCATGCCCGAAACGTCGATTCTCCTGCTCCTTGGATGCTGCCTGACCTGCTGTGCTTTTCGAGCAACACATTTTCAGCTTTGATCTCCAGCATCTGCAGTCCTCACTTTCTCCTCATACATGCTGCAGACCCTAAGTTGTTGCACAAACACATTTATTTATGCACCAAGATTGTCTGGGTTCAGAGCGAAGATCAGTAATGCAGCAAAATATATGTTTCCATGAATTTCTTGTGTTATAAATAAATAAAATTCCACAGTTAACAAAACAGGAGGGGCCTATTGTTTCCAGACCATGAAACGATACTTTCAAATTATTCAATTATGGCATGTGAGCATTGTTGGCTGGGTTAGCATCTATTACCCGTCCCTAGTTGCCCCTTGAGAAGGTGGTGGTGAGCTGCCTTCTTAATCCACTGCAGTCCACAATGCCCTGAGGAAGGGAATTCCAGGATTTTGACCCAGTGACAGTGAAGGAACAGCGATATATTTCCAACTCAGGACGATAAGTTACTTACAGTGGACCTTGCAGGGGGTGGTGTTTCCAGATATCGGCTGCCCTTGTCCTTCCAGATCGAAGTGGTCATGGGATTGGAAGGTAGTGACTGAGGATCTTTGGTGAATTTCTGCAGTGCATCTTGTAGATGATATGCTCTGCTGCTACTGAGTGTCAGAGGTGGAGGGGTTGGATGTTTGTGGATATGGGATCAATGAAGTGGGTTGCTTTGTCCTGAATGGTGTTTAACTTCTTGAGTGATTGATGGAGATGCCCACATCCAGGCAAGTGGGGGAAATTCCCTTACACTCCTGACAGAGTGTCCTTATCCCAGTGCAGGGAGAATTGAGCTGGGAACCTGAGGAATTTCCATCGCAGCACAATCCAAAGGAATTGTCCGGGGAAAATGAATCTCCTGCTGGGTAATTCCTATCAGCGTGGAAACCTCTGTAAGTCTCAATCACAATCAAATCCTTCAGAGGGTACTGATGAAATTAAATAGAATAGTTATTCAGACAATGTTTGCTATTAAATACATGGTCTCACTGCTCAGTAGCAATCCAACAGACCACATACTAATGCCATAAACAGCCAACGATGAGCTGTTTCAATGTGAGACATTGTGGCAGGTGATTGCATGATGTTGTCAGAACCCACCTACCAAACCTTTATTTATGCCAAGTTAAAAATCAGATAAGTCCGGGTTATAGTTCAACAGGTTTAATTGGAAGCATTAGGTTGTGGAGCGCTGCTCCTTCATCAGGTGGTTGTGTAACAGCACCATACGACACAGAATTTATCGCAAAGGTTTTCAGTGTCATGTAACTGAAATTATATATTGAAAATCTCTCATCTTTTAGAATGAGCATGTTGGTTTTAGTACTTTCATATGTAAATTCCATAACTTTCTTAAAGTTAGTCTCAAGTGAACTTTAACAGTAGGTGCCATGTGGGCCCAGATAATGATTTGAAGTTCAGTAACACAGTAAAATATCTAGCATCATGAATTCCTTATCTTATGAATAAATAAACCTTATGAATAATAACAAATGCTGGGATTACTTTTTTTTTAAATCAAGCTTACAAATTCCAATGGGCTGCTACACCATTGCAACCCACAAGCATGCACAGCATTTTCTGTCATGGAGTGAAGATTCAAAACCATACTGTAAATTTTTCTGCTGTTAAAAAATGCAACGCGACCCTCTACTGCCCTCTCCATGCCACGACATGTGGTGCTGTGGAAGATTCATTCCCTCAAGGATTCAGTCAGAACGAGAGAGAGAGACAGTTGCAGCTCACAACATAATCTAAACTGACAGCACCATCAACACACAGACACATAGAGTCGAAAAGTGTGGTGCTGGAAACGCACAGCCAGTCAGTCAGCACACAAGACACAAGAGAATAGACGTTTTGGGCGGAAGCTTTTCAAGGTGAGAAGCTTATGCTTGAAACGTTGACTCTCGTGCCCCTCATATACTGCCAGACTGGCCATACTTTTCAAGATTCGGAGATGCCGGTGTTGGACTTGGGTGTACAAAGTTAAAAATCACACAACACCAGGTTATAGTCCAACAGGTTTAATTGGAAGCACACTAGCTTTTGGAGCGACGCTCACAATCACCTGATGAAGGAGCTCCGAAAGCTAGTGTGATTCCAATTAAACCTGTTGGACTATAACGTGGTGTTGTCTGATTTTTAACTTACTTTTCAAGCACGACACGTTTTTACTCTAATCGCCAGCATCTGCACCCCTCACTTACTCACGTATGACTTCACAAGGGATCGGGCAAAATTGCTTCAAGACTCCAAAGACATTCTTTGAAGAATGAAACAAACGTGCAATTGGAGACACTCACAGACTTGGATGGTTTCTCCAAAATAAACCTAATGTTTGTGCAATGTCATTGGGAGTCCAACAGAGGGTGGTATTGTATCACTTGAAACACAAGACGAACTGAGAGACAGAACTCTAAGCCTTTGATTAAACACATCTTAATTTTAATTTCGTTCAAACTTCCATTTGGACAAAATGATTTCCATTGCAGGCAGAGATGGACACACACACACACACACGCATAGAGACATACATCAACATGAGCATCAACATTACATCACCTTAAACACGAGGGACAGAGAGGGGAAGTTTGACCCCATTTCAATGAGTTCACCCCCAGAACAACAGAAATATACACAGTGATCCAGACACAGATGTACACACAAATGCAGATACAGACTGTTACATTAACACACGACAGACAAGAGCACATGAAAATAGACACAGAGAACACATAGACAAAAAAAACACTGTAATACAGACACTAATATACACTAACATATACAAAAATATATCAATAGACACACTGAGATAGTTACACATACAACTATAGAGACAGAAATGCTCAAAGACATACAGGCAGACACACACACACACACACACACACACATATATATACACGCACAGACACACACAAACACACACGTGCATGCACACTTACAAACACCCATACACACAGACATAGACACACGCACACAGACATTCACAGACGCAAATACACATACACACAGACCCACACATACAGACACACATACACACGCAGACATGCACAGACACACATACATATCCACACAGACAGAGATACACACACACACATACACACACAGAGATATTCGCAGACACACATACATAGACAAACACACATACACGTACATATTGCTGAGGACAGCAAAACTGAAGGCTCGAATACAATTCGTACTTGCTGAAACTGAATAACAAATTAGTAGATTTATACCAATGTGTGCAGTTACTGAAAATTTGTGCATTATTATACCTGGCTGGCTGTGCCTTTAACAATTCTGTGAAGAAATCAAGTAAAAAGTTGTTAGGTTCGCAGAACACAAGGCTGCCTTTGCAAGGATGAAGACAAATTGAAAAAAAAATGAATCAATGTGGGCCACTCATGATTTTTCCAGACTTTTCAAAATGACAGTTGATGCTAGTGCCCTGGGGCTGTGTAATATCCTGTTACATTTTGGTGACTCAGGTACAGAGAAATCATAGGGACTTCTCTTAGAAACATTGACAGTCATTGGAAAATACTCTCTGATAGATAAAGGGGGCTTTGGGATTGCTGTTTGCTCTTCAACACTTTGAAATCTGTATCCGACAAAGAACAGTGAAATGCTAAGTTGCACAGACATAATGCACTGGCTTTAATTGAAATATTTCAAATAAAGAATGCAGCGCTATTCCGATGGAGCCTTTGGTTGCAACCACTTAATATAAAGATTATGAACATCGCTGGAACACGTAATGTAATTGCTGATGTATTGTCACAAGTGTTAAATGCTGGAATAAGTGAAAGGTTTAAGGAATGTTCAAATTGTATCACATTGTAAGTGGTGAGGAATAATAAATGGATTGAAATCTTGCGTTTTATTTTTGTGCATCATTTATTTTGTAAGGAAATGTATTTTTGAGATTGTATTTCATGCATCTAAGGCATATAATAATAATGTTTCAAAAAACCATCTGGAGTTTAATTGTGACCTTAATTATCCCAACTCCTCTCTCTCTCTCTCCCGTGTCTCGGTCCCGCCCTCTCTCTCACATTCTCGCTCTCCTCTTTCCTCTCTCAACCCCTCTCTCTCACTCTCTCTTCCTCCCACAGTCTCTCTCACACCCCCTATCTCTTTTCTTCTTCCTCTCTCCCCTCCCTCTCTCCCACTCCCCTCTCTCCCTGTCTCTCTTTCTCCCTCTCCCTTCCTCCCTCTCTACCCCTCTCTCCCTCTCTCTCGCTCCCCTTCCTCTCTCTGTCTCCCACCCCCTCCCACACCTCCCTCTCCCCACTCCATTCCCTCCCTCTTCCCTCTCTCTCCCCCTCTCTCTTTCCCCCTTCACTCTCTCCACCCTCCCCTTCCCTGTCCTTCGCTGTCTCCCTCTCCCCTTTCTCTCTCTCTCTCTCAATCCTCTCTCTGCCCCCCACACACTCTCTCTGTCCCAACCCTCTAAATTTGCCTTCTCCCTCTCTCCCCCTCCCTCTGTCTCCCACTCCCCCTCTCCACGTCTCATTTTCTCCCTCTCCCTCCCTCTCTCTCCCCACTCTCTCTCCCCATTTCTCGCCCTTCTTGTCTCCCTGTCTCTGTCCCTTTTCTCTGCCTCTTTCTCCCACATTCTCTCTCTGTCTCTTTCTCTCTCTCCCTCTCACTCCCTCTGTCTCTCCCTCTCCCCTCTCTCTCCCTCCCTCTCACACCACACCCCTCTCTCTACCTCTCTATCCCTCTCTCTGTCCTGCTCTCTCACTCTCCCCTTCTCTCTCCCCTTCTATCATTCTGTCTCTCACTGTATCCCCTCTCTCTTCCTGTCTCCCACTCTCTGTCCCTTCTTTCTCCCCCTCTCTCTCCCACTCTTCCTCTCGCTCCTCTCTATCCCTCCCCACGCACCCTGTCTTCCTCTCCCTCTGACAATCTCACACTCCCTCCCCCTCTTTCTCTCTCTCCCTCCCTCTCTCTCTCCCTTACCCTCTCTTTCTCACTCCCCCCTCGCCCTCTTTCCTTCTCTCTCCGTCTCCCTCCCTCCATAACTCTCTCTACCAGTCTATCTCTCACCACCGCCCTCTTTCTCTCTCTCCCACTCCCCCTTTCTTTGGGGGGAAATAAACGTTGAAATATTGTAACGCTCAAAGTCTCCTTCTCAAGTATCAAATATTTCTGCTGATGAATGTTCAATTTCCTGGAGAAATGTCTGATAGGTCTTTCTATTTTCTTGCCGTCTTTCTGCAGGGGCACAGCACCCGCACTCACATCGCTCGCATCCAACCACTTTGAATGACTTTTCCTAATTAGGTGTGGCAAATATCAGGGCAATGGTTGACATAGCTTTCAGGCTATCAAATGCTTTCTGACAGTCTATTGTCCACTGAAACGTCTTTCCATTCTTTAGCACTTCTGTGAGTGGAGCAAGCATAAAGGCTAAAATTTGGGACAAATTTCCGAGAAAATCGACTCAATCCCAGGAAACCACAGGACAGGTAATTTCATCAATGGTATGTGAAAGTCCCCAAATACCATCGACTTTGTACTGCATGAGGTCATTTGTCTATGTCCAATAACATGACCCAGGAAGGTGACTTGAGCTTTGTCCAATTCACATTTAACCAGGTTTATCACCAAGCCTGCCTCCCACAGTCATAGAGTCATAGAGATGTACGGCATGGAAACAGACTCTTCGGTCTGACCCGTCCATGCCAACCAGATATTCCAACCCAATCTAGCCGCATCGCCAGCACCTGGCCCAATATCCTCCAAACCCTTCCTATTCAGAGACCCATCCAAACCTCTTAAATATTGCAATTGTACCAACCTCCACCATTTCCTCTGGCAGCTCATTCCATACACGTACCACCCTCTGCATGAAAACGTTGATGCTGAGGTCTCTTTTGTATCTTTTCCCCACACCCTCAACCCCAGGGAAAAATCTTTGCCTATTTACACTATCCATGCCGCCATGATTTTATAAACCTCCATAAGGTCACCCCTCGGCTTCCGACGCTCCAGGGAATACAGCCCCAGCCTGTTCAGCCTCTCCTTATAGCTCCATCCTGGCAACATGCTTGCGGTTTTTTTTTTCTGAACCCTTTCAAGATTTACAACTTCTTTCCGATAGGAAGGAGACCAGAATTACATGCAATATTTCAACAATGGCCGAACCAATGTCCTGTACAGCCGGGACATGAGGTCCTAAATCCTGTACTCAAAACTCTGACCAATAAAAGAAAACATACCAGACGCCTTCTTCACTATTCTATCTACCTGCGACTCGAGTTTCAAGGAGCAATGCAACTGCACTCCAAGGTCTCTTTGTTCAGCAACAAACCTTAGGACCTTACCATTAAGTGTAGAAGTCGTGCCAAGATTTGTTTTCCCAAAATGCAGCCTCTCTCATTTATTTGAATGAAAATACATTTGCCACTTCTCAGCCAATTGGCCAATCTGGTAAAGGATCCTGTTGTAATCTGAGGTAACTCTCTTTGCTGTTAACTACACCTCCAATTTTGGTGTCATCTGCAAACTTACTAACTGTAACGTCTGCTCGCATCCAAATCATTTATGTAATTGACGTAAAGTAGACGAACCAGCACCGATCCATGCAGCACTCCACTGGTCACAGGCCTCTCGTCTGAAAAACAACCCTCCACCACCACACTCTGTCTTCTACCTTTCAACCAGTTCTGTGTCCAATGCCTCATTACCCAGTGTATTCCATGAGATCTCACCTTTCTAATCAGTCTCCCATGGGGAATCCTATCGAACGGCTTACTGAAAGTCCATATGGATCACATCTACAGCTCTGCCCTCATCAATCTTCTTTGTTACTTCATCAAAAAACTCAATCAATTTTGTGAGACATGATTTCCCACGCACAGAGCCATGTTGACCATTCCTAATCAGTCTTTGCCTTTCAAAATAAATGTACAACCTTTCCCTCAAGATTCCCTCCAACAATTTGCTCACCACCGATGTCAGGCTCACAGGTCTCTAGTTCCCTGGCTTTTACTTACCACCCTTCTTAAATAGTGGCACCACGCTAGCCAACCTCCAATCTTCTGGCACCTCATTTTGACTATCGATGACACAAATATCTCAGTAAGAGGTCCTGAAGAAGGGCCTGTGTCCGAAACGTCGAATCTCCTGTTCCCTGGATGCTGCCTGACCTGCTGTGCTGTTCCAGCAATAAAGTTTCAGCCCAGCAATCACTGCTCTAGCTGCCCATAGAGTTCTAGGGTACACCTGATCAGGTCCTGAGGATTTGTCCACCTTTACCCGTTTCAAGACATCCAGTACTTCTTCCTCTGTAACATAAACATTTTGCAAGGTGTCGCCATCTATTTCCCTAAAGTCTATCTTTTCTATATCCTTTTCCCCAGTAAATACTGTTGCAACATATTCATTTAGTATCCCCCCTCCCCCATTTTCTGCATCTACACACAAACGCCGCCTTGCTGACCTGTGAGGGAGACTATTCTCTCCCTAGTTAGCCTTTTGTCCTTAATGTATTTGTAAACACTCTTTGGATTCTCCTTAATTCTATTTGCCAAAGTTATCTCATGTCCTCTTTTTGCCCTTCTGATTTCCCTCTTAAGTAAACTCCGACTTCCTTTATACTCTTCTGAGGATTCACTCGATCTATCCTGTCTATATCTTACATATGCTTTCTTCTTTTTCTTATTCAAACACTCAATTTCTTTAGTCATCAAACATTCCCTATACCTACCAGCCTTTCCTTTCACCCTGAGAGGAATATACTTTCTCTGGATTCTTGTTATCTCATTTCTGAAGGCTTCCCATGTCCCAGCCGACCTTTTACCTGCGAACATTTGCCCGCAGTCAGCTTTCGAAAGTTCTTGCCTAATACCATCAAAATTGGCATTTCTCCAATTTAGAACTTCAGCTCTTAGATCTGGTCTATCCTTTTCCATCATTATTTTAAAACTAATAGAATTATGGTCACTGGCCCCAAAGTGCACCCCCACTGATATCTCAGTCACCTGCCCTTCCTTATTTACCAAGAGTAAGTCACGTTTTGCACCTTCTCTAGTAGGTACATTCACATACAGAATCAAAAAATTGTCTTGTACGCACTTAACAAATTCGTCTCCATCGAAACCCTTAACACTATGGCAGTTGCAGTCCATGCTTGGAAAGTTAAAATTCCCTCCTATAACCACCCTATTATTCTTACCGATAGCTGAGATCTCCTTACAAGTTTGTTTCTCAATTTCCCTCTGACTATTAGGAGATCTATAATACAATCCCAATAAGGTGATCGTCCCTTTCTAATTTCTCAGTTCCACCCAAATAACTTTCCTGGATGTATTTCTGGAACGATCCTCCCTTAACACAGCTGTAATGCTATCCCTTATCAAAAATGCCACCACCACCTCTCTCTTGCCTCCCTTTCTATCCTTCCTGCAGCATTTGTATCCTGGAACATTAAGCTTCCAGTCTTGCCCATCCCTGAGCCATGTTTCTGTAATTGCTACGATATCCCAGTCCCATGTTTCTAACCATGCCCTGAGTTCATCTGCCTTTCCTGTTAGGCCCGTTGCATTGAAATAAATGCAGTTTAATTTATTAGTACTACATTGTCCCTGCCTGCCCTGAATGTTTGACTCGCTTCTGTTCTCAACTGTACCAGTATCAGATTGATCTCATTCCTCACTATCTGCTGAGCCCCATCCCCCCACCTTACTAGTTGAAATCCTCCCGAGCTGCTCGAGCAAATTACCTTGCCAGTGTATTAGTCCCCTTCTAATTGAGGTGCAATCCGTCCTTCTTTTACAGGTCACTTCCACTCCAAAAGAGATTCCAATGATCCAAAATTGCGAATCCATCTCCCATGCACAAGCCCCTCAGACATGCATTCATCTGCTCTATTCTCCTATTCCTGCCTTCACTAGTTCGTAGTACTGGATTCAGATATTACTACTCTCGAGGGCCTCCTTTTTAAATTTATGCCTAACTCTCTGTAATGTTCCTTGAGAATCTCAATCTTTTCCCTTCCTATCTCGTTTGTTCAAATGTGTGCAATGACCTCCTACGGGCCCCTCTGTCCCTTGAAAACACTCTGCACCCTCTCTGAGGCATCCTTGATCCTAGCACCAGGGAAGCTTAACACCATTCTTACTTTTCGTTGCTGGCCACAGAAGCGTCTGTTTATACATTTGGACTAGAGAGTCCCCTAACACAATCGATCTCTTGGAAACCGACATAGCCTCACTGCATTTGAGCCAGTCTGGATCCTAGAAACTTGACGGTTAATGCTACATTTCTCTGAGGATCCATCACCCGTTACATTTTCGAAAACAGTATACTTGTTTGAAATCGGGATAGCCACAGAGGGCTCCTGCACTACCTACCTACCTGTGTTATCTTTCCTGGAGTTACTCCATCTATGTGACCGTATCTGTGACTTTTCTCCCTTCCTGCAACTGCCATCCATTACACACCCTTGCTCTTGTAAATTCCTCATTTTCTCTCCAACGATCCAAACGATTTGATAGGGTTCGCAACCAATCTGCGATATAATCTGCAAATACACGTAGACTCTCCCTTAATTACCATAATCGACAAGAACAGCGTATCACTCAACTAAAGGCATTTTTTTCTTTTTTCAACACATTGACCGAGAAAATAGCCCATTCTCGTCCCTCCACAAAACACCACGCCAGGCTAACTTAATACTTATGGCTTATATTCTTACGTTTAATCAAGAGACATATCTTAATAAAACATATTATCAAAAAAGAACACACTTAACTCGCTACTGCAAGGCCATGCTAAAATATTCACTTATCTGTTTATGTGTTATGACCTCTCCCAAACAGGTTCCTCCAAGTTCAGAAGCGAATTTCACTGTTTGTTCATTTTCCCAGATGCACTCCGATGTCCAACGATACATGAATTCAAACAGTAAAGACAGTAACTGTGCAGATTCATTGTGGTGAAGTCTCTCTCTCTCTATCTCTCTCTCTCTCTCTCTCTCTCTCCCTCTCCTGCACTGACCTCACCTTGCATTTCCTTTGTCTGTTCCTGTCTCTTTTACAAGTGCTGTTGGTTTCAATTAATTTTCCAAAGTTCCAAAACAATGCAACAGCATGTAAAACAGTAATTGTTGCTACTGGAATTTGAGGAAATCACCTCAAATACCCCAAAAAAGGAGCAACTTGTCACTGCCAGAAATTGTTCCCGTCCTTGAACTTTGATTACCTAGAGAGATTTCACAAATGAGAATGTGGACAATATACCAGTAGTGATGAAGTGTAGAGGTGATGAAACCTTCACTGGCCTTTTGTTACTGGTATTCTTTTAATAAAATGTTGCTCGAGATGTGAACTGAGAACTGTTTGCTGAGCGTAACTTGTGGTCTTTCAGGCAGCTTGCGGGAAAAGGAACAGACCAAACAATCTTTGTTTGTTTGTGAAGCCACCATTTGAAGGTCCTCAATTCCTGAAGCAGTCCATGTTCAAATGTTGTAAGACCTAGACAATGTTCTTGCAGCATGACCATCTCGAGCAAGGTCCTTGTGCTTCAATGGCATTATCAAGATTAATTTCCCGACAGTTACCATTGATCAGAAATTGAACAGGGGTAGCCAAACATATCCTCTGGGTCCAACAGCAGTTCAGATGCTGGGTATCCTGCAGAGAGTAACTTACTGCTGAGCTCTTCCCATTTCCTCTTGGCCAAAGCTTGCTCAGCATCTACAAGGCATAAGTTGGGAGTGTGATGGAGCTCTCTCTACTTGCCTGGATGAATGCACCTCCAACAACACTCAAGAGAATTGTCCTGATGCAGAACAGAGCAGCCCCTGGATTTGAACCATATCCACAAACAGTCATCCTTCCACCATCAATGTTCATTGTGTCATGTGAGATCTCCTGCAGCTTCTCACTTGACTTTGAAGCTATATTCTGGATATTCATCGATTTTATTTGTCTGCCTCCAGTCCACTCAGACTCTCTGATGGAGGACGGTACTGTACACTTTCGGAGATTCAGAGTGACTTTGACATGGGATGGGTGTATGACAGAGGATCTATGGGGTTGGGGTGCAATGGCTTTCTTTCTGAAATAATAAATAAAATCTTCTGTCCGAACGATGGTTTTGTTGCTGAAGTGAAAAGTAAAACATCAGATTTGGAAAATTAACATCATCTCCATTTGTATTTTTTGCGTCTTGAAGGTAGTGCTCAAGACAAGAGCATTTCCTTGTATTGTCTTGGCAGACACGGTCTGCTCGGTAACTACAGTGTTGAGAAGCTCTTTCAGTCACTCCTTAAGAAGGAAACATATTTTTTTCCCCTGAACTCAGAAGCGAGTATTTCAGAAACAGGAAAAAGCAGCTGCTCAGTTCCATCACAGGTTTCTTGTCCCTCCATTAATGGGAGATAACAGAAACCCTCTCTGTCCAATCCCTATTCCAACAATCCCAGCAGGATCCTAAAGCCGAGGCTGGTCTTCAGTTCTCTCGGATTTTCCCTGTCATTGGCTCCAGACCTCCCTCCGTTGTGACCATTGGTGATTGGTGTGCAGTGACCACTCCACAGTAAAAGGATCTACAAACGGGCAGATTCCATCACAACCCTGCCACACCACCAAATGAATATGGGAGCTGGACTATCAGGAACCTGATGGATAACACCAACACCAATACACCTGAATGGTACACTGCTGCCATCGCCCAGCATTACAACATTGACATCACCGCTGTGAGTGGGATATGAATGGCAGGAAAAAGGCAACTTAAACAAAAAGATGGCGGGTATACCTTTTTCTGGAAAAGCAAACACAGAATATTGTCTCAATGGGATCGGCTTCACCACAACAAATAAATTGGTCAGACATTCCAACAAATCCCCTGTGGGTTAAATGAGCTCCTCATGCCCCTCTGACACACCCTGGACCAGAAGCAGTCCTCTCAGCTGTCAGTACCTTTACGCTAAATCTAGACACAATGGAGAAGACAAAAGACTCATTGCACACCAGCCTCAACTACAGCTATCCAACTGAAGGAAAGTTTACTCAGGCAGTGCCTCACAGCCGACCTGATGATGACTAAGATACCTGAGTGACAGAGAGCCCATAGCATCTGGTCCACCCTAAATTCCTCCCAGTTAGCAGCTGTGTGGTGACCCTCAGCCTCTCAAACAGGAAACCGCATGATTGGCTCAGTGAGAATAACGGGAGATCCAGGATCTTCGTGATCACAAACGTGAGGTAGACCTGAACCAGCAGCGCCATCATAACTCCAGCTAAAGGAAACACGCGGAAAGCAACTATAGTTTGAGGTGAAACAAAGAAGCCACGACCTAAAGAATAGATGATGGGTGGAGAGAGTCAGCAGGAGAGTCCGTGATTCACTGACAGACAACAACCTGCTCAGTGACACCACTCAGTGCCTGACCTCATTCCAGCCTTAGTCCAAACATCGACAAAAAGAGCTGAATTCCAGAGGTGGGTTGAGGCTGACTGTACTTAACTTCAAGGCTGCATTTGGCCTGGTGTGGCTTCAAGGAGCCTGAGAAAAACTGGATGCAATGGAAATCGGGGGAACTCTCCACTGGATGGAGTCATCCCTGGCAGAAAAGAAGAAAGTTGTGGTTCTTTGACGTCAGTCACCACAGATGCAGGGCATCTCTATCCTTAAAGGAGTGTCGTAGGCCTAGCCATCTTCAGTAATTTCATCAATGGACTCCCCTCCATCACAGGGTCAGACATGGGGATATTAGCTGATGATTACACTGTGTTCAGCAGTATTTGGGACTACTCAGGTACTGAAATAGTCCTTATCCAAATGCAGTGAGACCGGGGCAATATCCATGCTTTGGATAAAAAGTGGTAAATCGCATACATGACACATAAATGCCAGACAGTGATCAACTTAACAACAGATAATCACATAATCGCCCTGTGACATCAATGGGGTTACCGTTGCTGATTCTTCAACTATCAACATGTTCAGATTAGCATTGACCAGGCTCTGAAGTTGATTATCCATTTAAATACAATGGTGACAAGGCAGGACAGAAGCGAGGAATACTGCAGGGAATAACTCACTTCCTGACTTCCACCTGTCCACCATCTAATAGGTCCAAATCAGGAGTGTGGTGAAACACTCCCCATTTGCCGAGATGAGTGAGGCTGCAACAACACTCAAGAAGCTTGACACTATCCGGGATAAAACAGTTCACTTGATGGCCACTACAACCATCTTATATCCACCACTGACTCTCAGTAGCAGCAATGTGTACCAACTACCAGATGCATTGCAGAAATGCACCAAAGTTCCTCAAATAAAACCTTCCAAACCGACATCATCACAAAGGATATGGGCAGCAGATACATGGAATCACCATGCACTACAAATTCCCATCCAAGTCAATCATCTTCTTTGATTGGAAATATATCACCTTTCTGTAAGTATCTCTGCTTCACATTTCTTCATTAGAGACAAAAAAAAGTCGACATCTCCACCTCCTGTTAGCCCAGTCCTGAAGAAGGATTACATCCAAATCATCTTTGTCTCTACCCCCAGATGCTGCCTGCCTTGTTGTGTTATTCCAGCCTCCTGCCTGTCTAATTACAGCCCTTCATAATTGTATTGTGAGTCTATGTACAGCACACAGAAAACAACAGTTCAGGAAAACAGCTCACCAACACATTCTCAGCAGCCAGGAGAGATGAGCAATAAATGCTGACCCAACCAACGATGCCCATGAATGGATTAGGATTCATTAAAAATGTTGTCCAATCATGACGAATGGTGGACACAGGGTTTGATGTTTTTTTAATGGAAGCTGGTGGGCTGCAGGCGGTACCTTGCTTGTTGTGAAGAACTGAAGTGATATGCTGTTTGGAACAACTGTCAGTCTTTCAGAGGCAAGGCCGACGTATGTAGCATCACTCAGAAACTGAGATTCATATCCCAGATTACTGACATGCGAGATAGATAGAACCAATTTAATATATCCTCGTATCTGGAATATTTGGAATCATAGTTAAGTTATTGTCATGAAAACAATTAGGATGAGGAATATTTGCAAACGAAGGAAAAGTAATAAGATATTTTCAAAGTGCTTGGACTCAGTAATAATTTGATTCTTGGTGCGATAAACAGACTCATCATTTGTGCGCTATGCTTTCATTAGATTTCAATCTGAAAATTGAATTCAACAAATGGGTGGATTTGTTCATTGGACAATCAAGTGGCTAAGATCAAAGCATTTATGATCTTCAATAATTACACTTTGCTGTTAATGATAAATATGATATTGGAAACATCTTCATAAAATTTCAAGTTTGAGTCACATACAATAATGTTAGTTGGGATCATGCTGGCCATTAAAGTAGATGCACAATTCTGTTCAGACACTGGGATTGTGGAGCTGATATACACTGGATATTGTTGATGAGGGATTCAATGCAAGATGCCACGTAATCCATCACTTTTCGAACACCTTCAGTTAGGGTCTGCTCTAAAGTGTAAAATTATGAAGGTTACGTGACTCACTGGATGTCAAAAACATGGACGACCTTAAGAGACATTGGCAGCTCATTTGTGTAAATGGTAAAAATTGCACTGAGCCTTGTGCTAGTCCATTGGCCAATCTGATCCATGCACTTCCCCCTTGTTCAAGAACAGATTTAAATTGTCTGTTGTGAGGAAATGTTTGAATAACTGTCCAGATCCAGATTGGGAGCTATCTGGAGATACTTAGGAGCTGGTCACTCTTTACCTGTGGTGTTAATGTTGTCCATGAAGACTACATTTAGATTCCAGCTTTTCAATCGGATTAGTGATGTATATGTCGTGCAAAGATCATGTGTTTACTCATCTAAACATGATTCAGCTGTTTATTGCAATGATTGAACTGAGCAATAATCAGCTAGTGAGGATCGTTACTAAATTGAGCAATAATTAGGTGTGCATTCTGATTATTGAAGTGAATAATCTTCAACTGAATAAAACCGTTATTTTGATTTGATCTTATGATCCAAAGAAATAAAGAAGGGTTAACTCTTCATTGTATAAAACTTAAACCTGACCTGCAGTCACAGACTATTCCAGCTACAATCAAACATAGTCACGCTCACAGAATGCCACATTCCAGACACTGTCGCAGACAAAACTATGATAGTCTCAGGGCAGGTTCTGTCCCACTGGCAGGACAGAGCCAGCAGAGTTTGCAGTTCTGTGGAATACAGTCGGGGGGTGGGGAGTCGATTCCTGTCCCAAGAATCCTTCTGGCATCAGGTTAAACACGGACACAGAAACATTCTGCTGATTATCAATTATCGCATCCCTCAAATTTCTCTGTTTGAACACAACATTGAATGTGGAAAGGACAGAGAATGGACTCTGTGTGGAAGGGTTCAGTGTCCATCACCAAGACAGGGTCAGCAGCAGCACCTGCTGATTGTGCTGGCACACTCCAAAAGGCATTGCCACGAATCTACCTGACCCACATTTTATAGTTGCTGCATTATGTGATTTGATACTGTCTCTGTGTTAAATGAGACAGAATTCAAACAGCTCGGACAACTTATGACGAGGTGTCCATAAAGTTTAGATGGCCATCTGCAGCATCAGAATTATACCTTGCACAGACAATCATAGACCATCTGCTCAACATAGCTGACTGGAGGTTTTGGATCGCCTGGGGCGGTTTTAACTCTGGGACATCAGAGGCTGAGGGAAGAATTTATCGAGGTTCATAAAATCATGAGTGGCATGGATAGGGTAAATAGTCAAGGTCTTCCACAGGGTAAAGGAGTCCAAATCTAGAGGGCATAGATATAAAGTGAGAGGGGAAAAACTTCAAAGCGATCTGGTGGTGGTGTGTGTGTGTTGTGGGTGGGGGTGTGAATCCCTTGATGCAGAGGGTGGTGCATATATGGAACAAAGTCATTTGAATGAATACATGAATAGGAGTGTTTGGAGGGATATGGGTCAGTAGCAGGTGAGTGCAGCCAGTTTAGTTTGGGAGTATGTTCAGCCTTGGACTGGATGCATCGAAGGGTCTGTTTCCATGCTTTATGACCCTATGGCTCTATGGTGGAAGCTGGTAAAATTGCAACATTGAAAAGGATTAGGAAGTCTTCAGACTGGTTCAATGAATAGTACAACAGGACATACAAACTACAGAACTGAAAACAAAGATACGAGGTTCCAACCTAGTGAGGCTACAGAACAGGACGACTTTTGTCTGCAACAAGTGACGGACAGAGCTAAGCGATCAAACAACCAATGAAACTCTGCTTTCTTTCCACTGATGTTGCCAGACCTGCTGTGTTCCACCAATAATTTCTGTTTTTGCAACGCATCAATGTTCTGCAGATCCACGCTCTGGCATATTTATTCAAAAAAGATGGTGGACAATTAAATCACTGGGTGAGAAGGCTGCTCTTAACCAACTAAACCCTCAGTTATGGGGGAATCCAGGACATCAATGCAAAAGATAAAGCTGAAGCATTTGCAATAATCCTCAACCGAAAATACCAAGCCATTCATCCATTTCAGCCTTCTCGTGAGGTCCCCATGTTCACAGATCCCAGTCTGCAGCCAATTCAATTCACTCTCCCTCATGTTTAGGAATTACAGGGGGCACTAAATACTGAAAAGGTTGTGGGTCCTGACAACTGAAATATCGAAAACGTGACAACTGCTGAGCCAATGTTTTCTGATGCTGCAATAGCACTGGCATGGACCGAGAATGTGAAGACTTCCCAGGCATGTTTTACACAGAAAAATCAGGGCCAATCTGATGTCGTGAATTAACGTCTCATCTGTCCTTTCTCTAACATGGAAATGGGAAGGAAGGTGTCATTAACAGGGCTATCGTGCAATACCTGGTCAGCAATAACCTGCTTACTGATGGCCAGTTTGAGTGCCACAAGGGCCATTGATTCCAGCTTTTTTTAAAAGAAGTTGAACTCGAGACGAGAAGGGAGAGGAACTCCCCTCAACGTCAAGGTACCATTTGACCAAGTGTGACACTAGGAGGCCAAGGAAAACCACGGTCAATGAAAATCCAGAGAAAAGTCTCTGCTGGTTGCAGCAATAAGGAGCAAGAAGGAAGACTTGTTTTTTTTGTGTGTGTGTGATCCAGCTCCCTCAGAGCCAGCTCTCAAAGTGAACAGAGACTCAGATCCTTCTGTTTGTGCTTTACGCCCCCAGACTGACGCCTAACTGTGGTCGTGCTTATTTTTCACCCGCACCCATGTTGTGTGTGTGCAGGTGTGAAGACAGTTGTTATTGTTCATATCAGCAATTTCACCTTCAAGACATCTCTGCAAGAGTTCCTCAGGAAATATTCTGGGTCTAACCATTTTCACCTGCATCATCAATGAACGCTCAGAGGCCCATCAATAAGCAATGTTAATATAGTGTTTTGAACGTAGCTGCTTTCCAAGCAGTTAACCTGGGATCAATTCCTGGCCATTGCATGGTTGCAATTTTAAATTCACCACTAAGAGGATTGATGAAGATAGGGCAGTGAATGTTGTCTATATAGAGTTTAGTAAGGTCTTTGACAAGATCCCACATGACAGGCTCGTCGTGAATGTTAGGTCATATGGTATACAGGGAGAGATAGCAAACTGGATTCAAAATTGACTCAATGTTAGCAAGCAGAGGGAAATTTTCATGGTCGTGTCTTGGACTGGTGCTATAATGCTAGTGGTGAGCCACAGGGTTTGGTGCTGGGACCCTCGGCATTTGTTGCTTGTATAAATGATCGGCATAATGAGTAAGTTTGCAGATGATTCAAAATTAGGACGTATCATTGATAGCGAGTAAGATTGTCAAAGATTGCAGGGATGTGGGCTGACGATTGGCAAACACAATGCAATTCAGATAAATGTGAGGTGTTGCACTTTAGAAAGTCAATCCAAGGTAGAACTTACAACGTAAATGCTAAAGTCCTGAGCAGTGTTGTGGAACAGAGGGATTTAGGAGTACAATTACATAGTCCTTGGAATGTGGTGCCACAGGTAGACAGGATGGTGAAGAAGGCATCTAGCATGCTGGCTTACATCGGTCAAAGCAACGAGTATAGGAGTTGGGATATTATGTTACAGTTGTATAAGTCATTGGTGATGTTGCACTTGGAGTATTGTGTTCAGTTTTGGTCACCCTGGAAAGATTTGCCAAGATGTTACCAGAATTAATCGACTTGAGTTATAGGGAGCGGTTGGCCAGGAGAGGACTTTACTCCTTGGATTGAGGAGAATGAGGGGTGTCCCTATTGATGTGCATAAAATCATGCAGGGCAGACACAGAAGGAATGTTTTTAAACTTATTCCAAGGGAATGGAGAATTAAAAACTGGAGAGCATAGGTTGAAGTTGAGAAGGGAAAGATTTTGGAAGGATCTGAGGGCAATATCTTCACGCAGAGAGTGAATGGAATGAGTTGCCAGAGGAAGTGGTTGAGGGAGATACAATAACAACATTTAAACTTCATTTGAAAAGGCACATGGATGGGAAGGGTTTAGAAGGATATTGAACAAATGCAGGCAATTGGAAGGAGCACATGGTCAGCATGGAGCAATTTGGGCCAAATGTCCTGTATCCATGCTATATCCCTCTAAACCATTCCCAGTAGTGCATCCATTCAGATGCCTCTTCAATAGTGCAATGTACCTACCTTCTCCACTTCCTCTGGCTGCTTGTTCCATACACGCACCACTCTCTGGGTGAAAACCTTGCCCCTCAGTTCCCTTTTAAATCTTTCCCCTCTCGCCTTAAAGCTGTGCCCTCTAGTTTTGGACGCCTCAATCTTGGAACGAAACCTAGGCGCTTCATCCTATCCATGCCCCTAATGCTTTAATAAATCTCTACAAGTATCCCCCTCAGATAAAATCACCTTCAACTGACTCAGTCTCTCCCTATAGCTCAAACTCTCCAGCCCTGGTAACATTCTTATAAATCCTTTCTGAACCCTTTCAAGTTTCATAATATCTTTCCTGTCGAAGGGAGACCAGAATTGAACGTAGTATTCCGAAAGTGGCCTAACCAATGTCCTGTACAGCCGCAACATGACATTCCAATTCTTATACGCGAAGCAATGACCAATAAAGGCAAGCATGCCAAATGCCTTCTTCACAGTCCTGTTTATCTGCGATCAGACTTTCAAGGAACTGTCAATCTGCATTCCAAGATCTCTTTGCTTGGCATCACTCCCCAGGATCTTACCATTAAATGTGTAGGTCCTACCCTGGTTTGCTATACAAAAATGGAACATCACACATCTATCTGAATTAAATCCCATCTGCCACTTCTCAGCCCATTGGCCCATCTGATCAAGGTGCATTGGACTCTAAAGCAATCTTATTCGTTGTCCAGTACACCTCCAATATTGATGTCATTTGTAAACGTACTAACCATCCCCCCGGCAATGACATCCAAGTCACAAAGGAGTTTGCAGGATTTATTGTGTCACGTCCAGATCTGAACTCCAAACCTTCCAAACTACGTGTGAATATTGTACAGGTGCTGCACATATTATAAAGAATGACTCTTGGTACGGGGATATCGGCTCTGGTGATAGATTTGAGAAGCTTGGCATTTCTGTTTCGGTTGCAAGTGCTTTTTTTTAAAATAGGCTTCCTCACAATTGTGGGTCATCTGACCAGAGAAAATGGATATAAAACTACCCGACTCTCAAAGAGCTGGAAAACAAACGGACACTCAGGTTATTGTCAAAAGAGCAAATGGAAGAAGAAGATGATTTTTAAAGTTTAAAAGAACACATATTTTCTGAGGATGTAAAATGAACCGTCTGAGTCTGGCTTTGCACTATGTTATGCCAGAATGCGATTGAATCAGTAACTGACATAATCAAATTAATGCCACGACAGAAGAGTGACAATGAGGTGACAAGAATTTCTCCTGCAGAGGGAGGGGAGGGACATGGCACAATGAAAGTTCAATTGCATTGCTGCAAGTAATCCAAGATAATGTAAATTATTTGCTACATGGGTAATAATGGCCTATTCTAGAGAAGGTTCGCTACTGTTAGAGGTTCTTATAATAAGTTGTGACTACTGACATCACTGAAGCAATGTGAAGTACATTCTCTCAACACCACTTTGCTGGACAAAAATCAAATACTAATTATAAAGCAAACTTAAGCGGTGCATTAAAGGTCAGGAAAGCATAGTTGATGCAGCAAACAAAGTTAATTATAGACAGGAAAGCAATACAATATATTTATTTTAGGGCAGCTATATTAAAACAACAAACTGCCTCTTTGTTCGTAAAGTAGTGGGATTTAAGTTTTTCTGTTGAGACACGGTCCACACGTCCTCCACGTTATGTGATCCAACAACAATTAACACAGCTCAATGCGGTCAGACGTATCCAGCCACAGTTTAATTTCAGTGACAAATATCTTCTCCCAACTCAGATTTATAAAATTGTCATCATTATAGTTGCAACATCAATCTCCCCGTGGATATCGCACAGAACATAAGGATCTCGGAATAGACTATCTACAACGTGGAAACAATCCCAACAAGTTCACAACGACCCTCTGAAGAGTAATCCGCTCAGACCTTTTCCCCCTACCCTATGTTTACCCCTGAATAATGCATCTAACCTTCACATCCATGAACACTATGGACAATTTAGCATGGCCACTTCACCTAAAATGCAAACCTTTGTATTGTGGCAGGACACCGGTGCACCCGGAGGAAACCCACGCAGACACAGCGAGAAAGCGCAAATTCCACACGGACAGTCGCCCAAGGCAGGAATCAAACTCAGGTCCTGAGCGCAATGATGCAGTAGTGCTAACCACTGAGACACCATGACAGCCTAGAAAAAGCCACAGAATGCAATACCTCAGAATTTAGTTTTTGCATATCACGTGCAACAACAAAGACTTAGCAATCCTCTCTAAAATTGCATCTACCAATTAAATATGCCAGGAACGTTTCCAACATGCTCCTTGCCATCAATGGTGTTTCTGGTAACTGTCCACAAGCATTTACAATTTGTAGATGATATATCCCCTCTTTCTCCTTGTTAATTAAGAAATTTGCATTTTGATATAGTGCTCAGTTTTAGACCCATGACAAGTTGCAATATCATTCAGTTAAATTATATTTTGTAAAAATTCTTATAGTGTTGTTTCATTGCCTCAACTGATTTAGCAGTTTTCCAACATAATTGCACTTAGTCAAATGTTATGAACTCCTGAATCAAACCTCAGAACTGGAAGTTACCTTCTCGGAATGCATGATTGGAAATGTCAGCAGTTATAGAACTGCAATGGATTTTGGTCACTCAAAGCAGTGTATCTTGCAAACCCAGTATTATCACATTCCTGCGAATATTTATTTTTGTGTATTTGGACTGATAGCAACACATTTATTCCTTCCTACTTTAGGTAACACTACAATGAAAAGTTTCAGAACTGATTAATCTCCTTTATACAGTATGGGTTTCAGGTTCTGTTTGCTATGACTGTTGAATATTAAGTATCCGGTTGTCAGCGTGGATAACTATTGAGGTGCACATGTGGAACTTTTCAATTTTGGGAAGGATGAAGATTTGAGGAAACATTTTCTTCATATTGAATCATAAAGCACAGAAAAATCCCATTTGCCCACTTGTTCATGCAGATCAGATATCTTAGTTAGTCTTGACCCATTTGCCAGCATTTGGCCCAAACCCCCTAATTCCTTCCTTGTCATATACCCACACCTTTTAATTGTTCTAATTTTAACCACCTCCGTTACTTTCTCTGGCAGTTTGCTCCATACCTGTCTTGACAGAAAGTTGTAATCCGCAGTTCTAATCTGCTGTTGGCTGATAGAACAAAGAACAAAGAAAATTTACAGCCCAGGAACAGGCCCTTCGGCCCTCCAAGCCTGGGCCGATCCAAATGATCTGACTGAACCTGTAGGTCAATTCCTAAGCATCTGTACCCCTCTGCTCCCCACCTACTCATGCATCTGCCCAGATGCATCTTGAATCTACCGTGCCTGCCTCTACCAGCTCCACTGGCAACGCATTCCAAACGCACACCACCCTCTGTGTGAAGTACTTACCACGTGTATCACCCCTGAACTTTCCACCTCTCACTTTGATAGCATGACCTCTCGGTATTGAATCCTTCACGCTGGGAAAAAGCTTGTCTCTATCCACCCTGTTTATACCCTTCATGATTTTGTAACCCTCAATCAGCCGCCCCCCCTCCCCCCACCAATCTCCTGTTTTCTAGTGAAAATAAACCTAACCTATTCAACTTCTCTTCATAGTTATCACCTTCCATACCAGACAACATCCTCGTACACCTTCTCTGTACCCTTTCCAAAGCGTCCATATCCTTTTGGTAATGTGGCGCCCAGAACTGTACATGGTCCTCCAAATGCGGCCGAACCAATATCTTGTACTATTTTAACGTGACTTGCCAGCTCTTATACTCAATACCCCGTCCGATGAAGGCAAGCATACTATATGCCTTCTTGACCACTCTATCCTCCTGTGCAGCAACCGTCAGAGTACAATGCATCTCCCAGATCTCTCTGCCCATCAATTTTTCCCAAGGCTCTTACATTCATTGTATAATTCGCTCTAGAATTAGACTTGCCTAAATGCATCACCTCACATTTGTCTGGATTGAAAGCCATCTGCCATTTTTCCGCCTAACCTTCCAGTCTGTATGTATCGTCCTTTATTCTCTGACAGTCCATTATGCTTTCTGCCACTCCACCAATCTTTGTGTCATCTGCAAACTTGCTGATCATTCCAACAATAGCCTCTTCTAGATCATTTATGTATATTACAAACAACAGTGTCCCCAATACTGACCCCTGTGGAACACCACTGGTCGCCTTTCTCCATTTCGAATTCAACTACTACTCTCTGTCTCCTGTTGCTCAACCAGTTCTTTATCCACCTAGCTAGAACACCCTGCACATCACGTAACTTCACTTTCTCCATTAGTCTGCAATGGGGAACCTTATCAAACGCTTTACTAAAGTCCATGTATGCAACATCTACAGCCCTTCCTTCAACTAACAACTTGGACACTTCTGAGAAGAACTCTATCAAGTTGGTAAGGCACAATCCCCCCCCGCACAAAACTATGTTGCACATCACGGATAAGCTCATTCCTTTCCAAATATGAAAATATCCTATATTGACTCACTGGATGTCAAAAACATGGACGAACTTAAGAGACATTGGCAGCTCATTTGTGTAAATGGTAAAAATTGCACTGAGCCTTGTGCTAGTCCATTGGCCAATCTGATCCATGCACTTCCCCCTTGTTCAAGAACAGATTTAAATTGTCTGTTGTGAGGAAATGTTTGAATAACTGTCCAGATCCAGATTGGGAGCTTTCCGGAGATACTTAGGAGCTGGTCACTCTTTACCTGTGGTGCCAATGTTGTCCAGGAAGACTATATTTAGATTCCAGCTTTTCAATCGGATTACTGATGTATATGTCGTGCAAAGATCATGTGTTTACTCATCTAAACATGATTCAGCTGTTTATTGCAATTATTGAACTGAGCAATAATCAGCTAGTGAGGATCGTTACTAAATTGAGCAATAATTAGGTGTGCATTCTGATTATTGAAGTGAATAATCTTCAACTAAATAAAACCGTTATTTTGATTTGATCTTATGATCCAAAGAAATAAAGAGGGGTTTACTCATTATTGTATAAAACTTAAACCTGACCTGCAGTATATTTCTCACAGACTATTCCAGCTACACTCAAACATAGTCACGCTCACAGAATCCCACATTCCAGACACTGTCGCAGACAAAATATGATAGTCTCAGGGCATGTTCTGTCCCACTGGCAGGACAGAGCCAGTAGAGGTTGCAGCTCTGTAGGATACAGTCGGGGGGTGGGGAATTGATGCCTGTCCCCAAGAATCCTTCTGGCATCAGGTTAAACACGAACACAGAAACATTCTGCTGATTATCAATTATCGCAACTCTCAAATTCCTCTGTTTGAGCACAACATTGAATGTGGAAAGGACAGAGAATGGACTCAGTGTGGAAGGGTTCAGTGTCCATCACCAAGACAGGGTCAGCAGCAGCACCTGCTGATTGTGCTGGCACACTCCAAAAGGCATTGCCACTAATCTACCTGACCCACATTTTATAGATGCTGCATTGTGTGACTTGACACTGTCTCTGTGTGAAATGAGACAGACTTCAAACAGCTCGACCAACTTATGACGAGGTGTCCATGAAGTTTAGTGGGCCATCTGCAGCATCAGAATTATACATTGCACAGACAATCATAGGCCATCTGCCCGACATAGCTGAATGGAGGTTTTGAGTTCTAGTCCGAGATTGGATAGTCTGTGTTTTATTTTTTACTTTGGGGCATCAGAGGCTGAGGAAAGAATTTATCGAGGTTCATAAAATCATGAGGGGCATGGAGAGGGTAAATAGTCAAGGTTTTCCACAGTGTAACAGAGTCCAAATCTAGAGAGCATAAATATAAAGTGAGAGGGGAAAGAATTCAAAGCGATCTGGCCGTGGTGTGTGTGTGTTGGTGGTGGGGGTGTTAATCCCTTGATGCAGAGTGTGGTGTATATATGGAACAAAGACATTTGAAAGGATACATGAATAGGAGTGTTTGGAGGGATATGGGTCAGGAGCAGGTGAGTGCAGCCAGTTTAGTTTGGGAGTATGTTCAGCCTTGGACTGGATGCATCGAAGGGTCAGTTTCCATGCTTTATGGCACAATGGCTCTATGGTGGAATCTGGTAAAATTCCAACATTGAAAAGGACTAGGAAGTCTTCAGACTGGTTCAATGAATAGTACAACAGGACATACAAACAGCAGAACTGAAAACAAATATACGAGGTTCCAACCTGGTGAAACTACAGAGCAGGACGACTTTTGTCTGCAACAAGTGACGGACAGAGCGAAGCGATCAAACAACCAATGAAACTCCGCTTTCTTTCCACTGATGCTGCCAGACCTGCTGTGTTCCACCAATAATTTCTGTTTTTGCAACGCTTCAATGTTCTGCAGATCCACGCTCTGGCATATTTACTCAAAAAAGATGGTGGACAATTAAATCACTGGGTGAGAAGGCTGCTCTCCACCAACTAAACCCTCAGTTATGGGGGAATCCAGGACATCAGTGCAAAAGATAAAGCTGAAGCATTTGCAATAATCCTCAACCGAAAATATCAAGCCATTCATTCATTTCAGCCTTCTCGTGAGGTCCCCATGTTCACAAATCTCAGTCTCCAGCCAATTCAATTCACTCTCCCTCATGTTATGGAATTACAGGGGGCACTAAATACTTAAAAGGTTGTGGGTCCTGACAACATAAATATCGAAAACTTGACACCTGCTGAGCCAATGTTTTCTGATGCTGCAACAGCACTGGCATGGACCGAGAATGTGAAAAATTCCCAGGCATGTTTTACACAGAAAAATGAGGGCCAATCTGATGTAGTGAAATAACGTCTAATCTGTTCATTCTCTAACATGGAAATGGGAAGGAAGGTGTCATTAACAGGGCTATCAAGCAATACCTGGTCAGCAATAACCTGCTTACTGATGGCCAGTTTGAGTGCCACAAGGGCCATTGATTACAGCTTTTTTTCAAAGAAGTTGAACTCGTGACGAGAAGGGAGAGGAACTCCCCTCAACGTCACGGTACCATTTGACCAAGTGTGACACTCGGAGGCCAAGGAAAACCACGGTCAATGAAAATCCAGAGAAACGTCTCTGCTGGTTGCAGCAATAACTAGCAAGAAGGAAGACTGTTGTTTTTTTTTGTGTGTGTGATCCAGCTCCCTCAGAGCCAGCTCTCAAAGTGAACAGAGACTCAGATCCTTCTGTTTGTTTTTTATGCCCCCAGACTAACGCCTAACTGTGGTAGTGCTTATTTTTCGCCCGCACCCATGTCGTGTGTGTGCAGGGATGTGGGCTGACGATTGGCAAACACAATGCAATTCAGATAAATGTGAGGTGTTGTACTTTAGAAAGTCAATCCAAGGTAGAACTTACACCGTAAATGCGAAGGTCCTGAACAGTGTTGTGGAACAGAGGGATTTCGGAGTACAATTACATAGCCCTTGGAATGTGGTGCCACAGGTAGACAGGATGGTGAAGAAGGCATCTAGCATGCTGACTTACATCGGTCAAAGCAACGAGTATAGGAGTTGGGATATTATGTTACAGTTGTATAAGTCATTGGTGATGTTGCACTTGGAGTATTGTGTTCAGTTTTGGTCACCCTGTTGCAGGAAAAACACAAGTAATACTGGAAAGATTTGCCAAGATGTTACCAGAATTAATCGACCTGAGTTATAGGGAGCGGTTGGCCAGGAGAGGACTTTATTCCTTGGATTGAGGAGAATGAGGGGTGTCCCCATTGATGTGCATAAAATCATGCAGGGCAGACACAGAAGGAATGTTTTTAACCTTATTCCAAGGGGGATGGAGAATTAAAAACTGGAGAGCATAGGTTGAAGTTGAGAAGGGAAAGATTTTGGAAGGATCTCAGGGCAATATCTTCACGCAGAGAGTGAATGGAATGAGTTACCAGAGGAAGTGGTTGAGGGAGGTACAAGAACAACATTTAAACTTCATTTGAAAAGGCACCTGAATGGGAAGGATTTAGAAGGATATCGAACAAATACAGGCTATTGGAAGGAGCACATGATCAGCATGGAGCAATTTGGGCCAAAGGTCCTGTATCTATGCTATATCCCTCTAAACCATTCCCATTAGTGCTCCCATTCAGATGCCTTTTCAATAGTGCAATGTACCCACCTTCTCTACTTCCTCTGGCAGCTTGTTCCATACACGCACCACTCTCTGGGTGAAAAACTTGTCCCTCAGTTCCATTTTAAATCTTTCCACTCTCGACTTAAAGCTCCCCTCTTCCCCTCGGGTTTTGGACGCCTCAATCATGGGAACGAAACCTAGGCACTTCACCCTATCCATGCCCCTAATGCTTTAATAAATCTCTACAAGTTACCCCCTCAGATAAAATCACCTTCAACTGACTCAGCCTCTCCGTACAGCTCAAACTCTCCAGCCCTGGTAACATTCTTATAAATCCTTTCTGAACCCTTTCAAGTTTCATAATATCTTTCCTCTCGAAGGGAGACCAGAATTGAACGTAGTATTCCGAAAGTGGCCTAGCCAAAGTCCTGTACAGCCGCAACATGACATTCCAATTCTTATACGCGAAGCAATGACCAATAAAGGCAAGCATGCCAAATGCCTTCTTCACAGTCCTGTTTATCTGCGATCAGACTTTCAAGGAACTGTCAATCTGCACTCCAAGATCTCTTTGTATGGCATCACTCCCCAGGACCTTACCATTAAATGCATAGGTCCTACCCTGGTTTGCTATACAAAAATGGAACATCTCACATCTATCTGAATTAAACCCCATCTGCCACTTCTCAGCCCATTGGCCCATCTGATCAAGGTGCATTGGACTCTAAAGCAATCTTATTCGTTGTCCAGTACACCTCCAATATTGGTGTCATTTGTAAACGTACTAACCATCCCCCCGGCAATGACATCCAAGTCACAAAGGAGTTTGCAGGATTTATTGTGTCACCTCTAGATCTGAACTCCAAACTTTCCAAACTACGTGTGAATATTGTACAGGTGCTGCACATATTATAAAGAATGATTCTTGGTACGGGAATATCATTGCTGGTGATAGATTTGAGAAGCTTGGCATTTCTGTTTCGGTTGCAAGTGCTTTTTTTAAATAGGCGTCTTCACAATTGTGGGTCATCTGACCAGAGAAAATGGATATAAAACTACCCGACTCTCAATGATCTGGAAAACAAACTGACACTCAGGTTATTGTCAAAAGAGCAAATGGAAGAAGAAGATGATTTTTAAAGTTTAAAAGAACACATATTTTCTGAGGATGTAAAATGAACCGTCTGAGTCTGGCTTTGCACTATGTTATGCCAGAATGCGATTGAATCAGTAACTGACATAATCAAATTAATGCCACGACAGAAGAGTGACAATGAGGTGACAAGAATTTCTCCTGCAGAGGGAGGGGAGGGATATGGTACAATGAAAGTTCAATTGCATTGCTGCAAGTAATCCAGGATAATGTAAATTATTTGCTACATGGGTAATAATGGCCTATTCTAGAGAAGGTTCGCTACTGTTAGAGATTCTTATAATAAATTGTGACTACTGAAATCACTGAAGCAATGTGAAGTACATTCTCTCAACACCACTTTGCTGGACAAAAATCAAATACTAATTATAAAGCGAACTTAGATTTAAGCGGTGCATTAAAGGTCAGGAAAGCATAGTTGATGCAGCAAACAAAGTTAATTATAGACAGGAAAGCAATACAATATATTTATTTTAGGGCAGCTTTATTAAAACAACAAACTGCCTCTTTGTTCGTAAAGTAGTGGGATTTAAGTTTTTCTGTTGAGACACGGTCCACACGTCCTCCAAGTTATGTGATCCAACAAAAATTAACACAGCTCAATGAGGTCAGACATATCCAGCCACAATTTAATTTCAGTGACAAATATCTTCTCCCAACTCAGAATTATAAAATTGTCATCATTATAGTTGCGACATCAATCTCCCCGTGGATATCGCACAGAACATAAGGATCTCGGAATAGAATATCTACAACGTGGAAACAATCCCAACAAGTTCACAACGACCCTCTGAAGAGTAATCCGCCCAGACCTATTCCCCCTACCCTATGTTTACCCCTGAATAATGCATCTAACCTTCACATCCCTGAACACTATGGACAATTTAGCATGGCCACTTCACCTAAAATGCAAACCTTTGTATTGTGGCAGGACACCGGTGCACCCGGAGAAAACCCACGCAGACACAGGGAGAAAGCGCAAATTCCACACGGGCAGTCGCCCAAGGCAGGAATCAAACTCAGGTCCTGAGCGCATGATGCAGTAGTGCTAACCACTGAGACACCATGACAGCCTGGAAAAAGCCACAGAATGCAATACCTCAGAATTTAGTTTTTGCATATCACGTGCAACAACAAAGACTTACCAATCCTCTCTAAAATTGCATCTACCTATTAAATATGCCAGGAAAGTTTCCAACATGCTCCTTGCCATCAATGGTGTTTCTGGTAACTGTCCACAAGCATTTACAATTTGTAGATGATATATCCCCTCTTTCTCCTTGTTAATTAAGAAATTTGCATTTTGATATAGTGCTCAGTTTTAGACCCATGACAAGTTGCAATATCATCCAGTTAAATTATATATTGTAAAAATTCTTATAGTGTTGTTTCATTGCCTCAACAGATTTAACAGGTTTACAACATCATTGCACTTAGGCAAATGCTATGAACCCCTGAATCAAACCTCAGAACTGGAGGTTACCTTGTAGGAATGCATGATTGGAAATGTTATAGAACTGCAATGGATTTTGGTCACTCAAAGCAGTGTATCTTGCAAACCCAGTATTATCACATTCCTGCGAATATTTATTTTTGTGTATTTGTACTGATAGCAGCACATTTATTCCTTCCTACTTTAGATAACACTACAATAAAAAGTTTCAGAACTGATTAATCTCCTTTATACAGTATGGGTTTCAGGTTCTGTTTGCTATGACTGTTGAATATTAAGTATCCGGTTGTCAGCGTGGATAACTATTGAGGTGTACATGTGGAACTTTTAAATTTTGGGTTGGATGAAGATTTGAGGAATCATTTTCTTCATATTGAATCATACAGCACAGAAACATCCCATTTGCCCACTTGTTCATGCAGATCAGATATCTTAGTTAGTCTTGTCCCATTTGCCAGCATTTGACCCAAACCCCCTAAATCCTTCCTTGTCATATACCCACACCTTTGAATTGTTCTAATTTTAACCACCTCCGTTACTTTCTCTGGCAGCTTGCTCCATACCTGTCTTGACAGAAAGTTGTAATCCGCAGTTCTAATCTGCAGTTGGCTGATAGAACAAAGAACAAAGAAAATTTACAGCCCAGGAACAGGCCCTTCGCCCCTCAAGCCTGGGCCGATCCAAATGATCTGACGGAACCTGTCGGTCAATTCCTAAACATCTGTACCCCTCTGCTCCCCACCTACTCATGCATCTGCCCAGACGCATCTTGAATCTACCGTGCCTGCCTCTACCAGCTCCACTGGCAACGCATTCCAAATGCACACCACCCTCTGTGTGAAGTACTTACCACGTGTATCACCCCTGAACTTTCCAACTCTCACTTTGAAAGCATGACCTCTCGGTATTTGATCCTTCACGCTGGGAAAAAGCTTGTCTCTATCCACCCTGTTTATACCCTTCATGATTTTGTAACCCTCAATCAGCCGCCCCCCCCCCCCAATCTCCTGTTTTCTAGTGAAAATAAACCTAACCTGTTCAACTTCTCTTCATAGTTATCACCTTCCATACCAGGCATCATCCTCGTACACCTTCTCTGTACCCTTTTCAAAGCGTCCATATCCTTTTGGTAATGTGGCGCACAGAACTGTACATGGTCCTCCAAATGCGACCGAACCAATGTCTTGTACAATTTTAACGTGACTTGCCAGCTCTTATACTCAATACCCCGTCCGATGAAGGCAAGCATACTATATGCCTTCTTGACCACTCTATCCTCCTGTGCAGCAACCGTCAGAGTACAATGCATCTCCCAGATCTCTCTGCCCATCAATTTTTCCCAAGGCTCTTACATTCATTGTATAATTCGCTCTAGAATTAGACTTGCCTAAATGCATCACCTCACATTTGTCTGGATTGAAAGCCATCTACCATTTTTCCGCCTAACCTTCCAGTCTGTATGTATCGTCCTTTATTCTCTGACAGTCCATTATGCTTTCTCCCACTCCACCAATCTTTGTGTCATCTGCAAACTTGCTGATCATTCCAACAATAGCCTCTTCTAGATCATTTATGTATATTACAAACAACAGTGTCCCCAATACTGACCCCTGTGGAACACCACTGGTCGCCTTTCTCCATTTCGAATTCAACTACTACTCTCTGTCTCCTGTTGCTCAACCAGTTCTTTATCCATCTAGCTAGAACACCCTGCACATCACGTAACTTCACTTTCTCCATTAGTCTGCAATGGGGAACCTTATCAAACGCTTTACTAAAGTCCATGTATGCAACATCTACAGCCCTTCCTTCAACTAACAACTTGGACACTTCCGAGAAGAACTCTATCAAGTTGGTAAGGCACAATCCCCCCCGCACAAAACTATGTTGCACATCACGGATAAGCTCATTCCTTTCCAAATATGAAAATATCCTATCTCTCAGTACCAACTCCAGCAATTTCCCCACCACCGACGTCAGGCTCACGGATCTGTTGTTACCTGGAATACCCCTACTTCCCTTCATGTACACGGAGACAACATGAGCAACCTTCCAGTCCTCCAGCACCTCACCTGTATTTAAAGTTGCCATAAAGATATCTGTCAGGGCCCCAGCTATTTCCTCTCTCACCTCCCTCAGCAACCTGGGATAGATCCCATCCGGTCCCGGGGATTTGTCCACCTTAATAACCTCTAGCACACCCAATACATCTTCCCTACTTATGCCAACGTGATCCAGACTAATTAAACTTGTATCTCAAATCTCAAGATTCATTATGTTCCTCTCCTCAGTGAACACTGATGCAAAGTAATTATTCAGAATCTCACCCATTCTCTCAGATTTGGCACACCGCCTTCCTTCATTATCTTTTCGTGGACCAATCCTTTCTATAGTTACCCGCTTGCTTCTTAAATAAGAATAAAATGCTATGGGATTTTCTTTAATTCTACGATTTGGAGTGTCTTCATTTGAATGGAGACACATGCAACGGTCAAGTGTACAGTTTTGAATTTCATAATGCAGGATCCAATCAGTTAAGAATTGATAATCAGTTCTCTCTGACTCCTTAAACATTGGATTTTTCATGATCTCCTTCATTCCGCTTCTCCTGTCCCACAATGCATGTTGTTTGTTTCTGAATGAGTCCAGAGCTGCACATTGAAGCTTATTTTCCAACCTGACAGTGGCTATCTCTGAAATACTCATCTCTGAAACATGGAATGAACCTGAGCATTATTTAAACCCACAGTGAATATGACCTATTCTTACTGTCAGCAACAAATCATTCTCTGTCAAATGTCCCTTCATGATTACCCACAACTTTCCACACTTTGGATATTATTCATTAGACTCCACGTGTTCACGATTCTCATTGGAATTCCTCCCCCACTCTATCATCCAACACTTGGCCCGGATCTTCCCGTTTCACCCCTGGGTCTGGAGCATTTTACAGCTGTTTTAACACATTATCCCTCTGATGCTGTCTGCTGGATAAACTGGAGGTTGTTTTCCTTCTCTCTTTACCACAACATACTGTATAGCTTCGTCTGGCCAATCCCAGACTGGTTTTTAGTACTTTCACCCACTTTGATGGCATTCCTGGCCGGTTTTTATGGAATGAAGGTGGGTAAGTGGCTGACATTTCAATGGGAAGAATGTGCTGCTGGAAAAGCACAGAAGGCCAGGCAGCATCTGAGGAGTAGGAGAATCAACGTTTCAGGCATATGCCCTTCTTCAGGAATGAAGTTTGTAGGCCGTGGGGATGGGGCGTGGGGTTAGACAAAAACCGGTGTGCGTGGGGCTATGGGCAAGGGTGCTGGGAATGTTCTCGGTATATGAAGGTGAGGAGTGGGTGATAGGTCAGAGAAGAGGGTGAAGCGGATCGATGGGAAGGAAGATGAATAGGTCAAGGGGGCGGTGCTCAGTTGGAGGCTTGGGAATGGGAGAAGGTGCAGGGAGGGGGAATGAGGAAATTGGTGAAATCCACATTAATCCCGTGTGGATTCAGGGTCCCAATGCCGAAGATGAGGCTTTCATCCTCTAGGCAGTGCACGGTTAGGGTTTAGCGATGGAGAATGCCAAGGACCTGCATTTTCTTGGTGGAGTGGGAGGGGGAGTTGAAGTGTTCAGCCATGGAGCAGTTGACCTGGTTGGTGTGAGTGTACCAGAGATGTTTTCTGAAAAGATTCGCAAGTTGGCATCCAGTCTCCTGATATAGAGGAGACCACATCGGGTGCTATGGATGCAGTCGATGACATTTGTGGAGGTACAGGTAAACGTCTATTGGATGTGGAAGGACCCTTTGGGGCTTTGGATTGAGGTGAGGGGGCGGCCTGTGGGAGCAGGATTTGCACTTCCTGTGGTGGCAGTAGAAGGTCCTGGGAGTGAGGGATGTTGATCTGACGAGAATCCTGGCTGACCTGCTGTGCTTTCCCATCACCACACTCTCTACTCTGATCTCCAACATCTGAATTCCTCTTTCTCCTACCTGGCAATTCAGTGGGGAATAATGTTGCAGACAATGACAATAACTCAAGATTAATTTGGAAAAAGACGAGGACAAGAAATCAAAGTTCTAAACTGGAGCAATCCCAAATGTTAATAAGGTTGTGTGCAATTGGACAGAGAGCAGACACTTTTAGGGGAATCCATGTTCGAGGAGTGGGATGCATTCAAGAAGGAAATAGAAAGAATACAGGGCCCACATGTTCCACTAAAGATGAACGGTGGTATTCACATCTACCGGGAAACCAACATACTGGGGAATATACAGGATAAGTTCACTGACAGTATAAAAATTGATGAAGTGCTGAAGAGTGAAGAGGATATCCTTCGATTATGGGATGGTGTAAATCGGCTGGTGAGATGGGCTGATCAGTGGCAAATGGAATTCAGTATGAGTATTTGTGAGCTAATGCACATGGGAAGGAAATACAAGGCAAGGGAAAAACATGACGAATGGTAAGAGCCTGAGACACACTGAAAATCAAAGGGACCTTGCTGCACATGAACACCATATGGCAGCATGACAGGTCGATAATATGGTTCAAAAGGAATAAGGAACATTTTTTGTTCTTTTAATAGAGATGAAGTGCTAGGAAAATATGCTGCAACTGTATAAAATATTGGCCACGCCACAGCGAGCGTATTGTGTGCAGTTCTGGAATCCACAAGGTAGGTGTATTTTCATTGCCCTGGAAATGATGCAGAGATTTCCATGATGATTCCAATGTTGGAAAGCTTTAGGTACGAAGCGAGATTGGATGGATTAGTCTTGTTTTCGTTGGGGCAGGGAAGATTCTTGAGCGGACGTGGTTTCAATATATAGAATCATAAGGAGCATAGACAGCATTGAAATACATACGTTTTCCCCTTTTTGGGCTTGTAAATGACCGGGGCATGGATGCAAAGAGGCAGGATGTTTCGTTTGCCACTGAGACTGTGGTGGCAATCTGGAAATTACTGCCTGGACGGGTAGAATAGTGGGGTGCTGGAAAAGCACAGGCGCTCAGACAGCATCCGCCGAGTAGGGAAGTCGACGTTTTAGTAGGCTCCATCAGGAATGAGGGAGCGGCCCAAGGGGGCTGAATCATAAATGGGAGGGGGGCTGTTGTGGGGGAATGTAGCTGGGAATGCAATAGTTAGATGAAAGTGGGAGTGATGGTGATAGGTCGAAGGGGAGGGTGGAGTGGATAGATAGGCAGGAGGATGGTTAAGTAGGACAGTTCAAGAGGGCGACACCGAGTTGGAAGGTTGGATCTGGGATAAGGTGGGAAGAGGGGAAATCCACATTGATCTCTTGTGTTTGTGGGGGTGGGGGGGTGGTCCCAAGGCGGAAGATGAGGCATTCTTCCTCCAGGCTGCAGGTAGCCAGAGTTTGGCTCCCTAGATGGCTCCTTGTAAGGGCAGTAGAGGCGGATACCCTGATAACAGAACTATTTATGTGTGTAGTTGTAATGGCAGGGTTATGGACCTAATGCTGGAAAACTACATGAGAATTGTTAGGCAATTGAATTTGACCAGCATAGACTCTACAGGCCAAAGTGCATATCTTTTTCTGCGTTATAAACCTCTCTGTCTTTATGACTTCTCCAACTCCAAAATAGTCCATCGTCTTTTAACCAACATTTCTCCAGAGCCACTGACTCCAAAATGACCCTGACTGTAATTGCCCGAACTGTTGTTTCTTCTCAGGATACTTTTCTTTGTGAAAGCATCAGTGCCACCTTAGCAACTTTCCCAGTGATGCACTTTTCATATTTCAGCAACACCTTCAACATTCAACATGCCATCCTCTGGCATTTCAAAATTTTCAGCTCTATCAAAAACACAGCACGTCTTGTCCTCACAAGTTATTCCACTGGCTTTGATGTTCGACCGCTTCCATCATCTCTGTCATTGTCCTTTCTCCTTTCACCTTTGATATGATTTGATTTGTTTTATTATTATTGTCATATCTACCTGTACACTGTGAAAATCATTTGTTTGCTTGTCGAACAGCAGACTTTAGCATGCAAAGACACGAAGATCATCAGGTGATTGAACAGAGCGAGGAATATAAAGTTACAGCTGCAACGACGGTGCACAAAAAGCAAGATCATCATTAGATTTTAAATTTGAGAGATCCATTCACAAGTCAAATAACAGCGGAGAAGAAAATATTCTTGAACCTATTGGTATGCATGTTTATGCTTTTGGATCTTCAGACTGACGGAAAAGTTTGGAAGAGGATTTAACGGGGGTGGGAAGAGTCTTTAATGATGTTGGCTGCCGTTCTGAGGCAACAAGAAGTGTAGATTGAGTGAATGGCAGGAAGTTTGGCTTGTGTAATGCACTGGGCTGTGTTCACAACTTTCTGTAGTTTCTTACGGTCCCGGGCAGAGCAGTTGTAAAGCACTTGGTACTTTTCTGACTGAGTAAATGTGTTTCATTCGCTCTTACTTCCTTTCATCTACACCGACAGGGTCACAAAAATGTTTCTAGCTGGGACTGAGATGAACGTCCACTTCTTTCAATTGAGATACCTGTCCAAAAGAAATCATCTATAACACAGAACTGACGATAGATGTCTGGACAGTTTACTTTGCTGAAGGAGCACGGCGGGTCTGCCCGAGCTTCTGACCAACGTATAGTTTAACTCTACTTTCTGCCTTTATACATGTTGCATACATCTTTACATTTTAAACTGAATGATGAACAGCATATTATTCATTTTCTAAATCTTGCAGGAATCCACATTGAAAGTAAAGTATTCAGTGTTAATTCACTGCACTTCTTGTATGTTTTGTTGATAATTGAGGCGAGTTAATGCAGCGTGGCAGGGGTAGGCAATGGTGCAGTGTGGCAGTTTGTTTGTGTTATCTATACCTTCGTGCCTCCACAATATTAATTAACCCACATTATCTACCCCTTTTTCTCCACCATGTTTTCAGATGACTGGGGTTCACACTTGACCAGAATTACTTCCCTCACTTTTCACGGTGCTTATACATTAAACATTTGCCTCTGCTTGGAAATCACATTTGAACAACATGCATTATCATTGCGTGGGAACATCATCCTTTTGTAATTGAAATACATCTGCCCTCAAACCGATCATGAAGAAAGAACTTTCCTCTTACATCCCCAGTATTTCTTTGCTCTGCCATGATAACTGATCTTTTTTGATATTTTACAGCTATGATGGCATATTTTCCTCCGAATACAACTCATTGTAGTGAGGCACCTATCTTTTCAGAAGGTAGGGAATGGTCTATATGTAACTCCAGATCCACAGCAATGTAATTGAATCTTAATTCCTTTCTTAGCAAATGGCAATATATGCTGGCCTTGCCATTGATGTCAACATGAATAAAAGGAAAAGAGTGGTCCAACTTTTAGCACTTTCCTATCAATAAGTGAGGCCTCGCTACCTGCATAACACGTTATCTGGTGTCCATGGCAACAGCAGATCTGCTGGCCATTTTCACTGACTGTTCTGTCTAGTTCACTGTCACATTCATCTTTGATCGCTTAGTCAGCTTTTGTTGCCACAAACTGAAAACTAAATACTGTACTAGTAATTGTTTACTGCATTTGTGTCAACAATCGACATTCTCCTTTGTTTATAAAATGTTCTTGGCATTTTAGATTTGAGACTAAAAATATAACTAGGAACAGGCTATTTTACGGCAGGAATAAGGGCAGCTACTTTGCTGAATCTTGCTGCATTGGATTTCACTCATTTGCTGTGGCTTTAAACCCATTCTTGCCTTATTTTTCATTCTGTTCCTCAATGGTCTGACAGTCACACACACTTTATTTACAAGACAAGCCTGTAAGGGACTGAGGTGTCTTAGAAAGGAAGACGAGCAGAGTGAGCCCAAGCTGAAGAGTAGAATTCAGACAGTGATTTTATGCATTGCAATATCTGGAAAGTTCGTAATTCTCTGGCTGTTATATGTTTTCCATATATTTGGTCTCCCAGATCAGTTAACGGATTATGACTATGAAATCTTTGAATCTTTGAACAAGTTGGATAAACGCTGCGCAATATAAGTTGATCCACAAACGCAAATATTTACATGGTGCCTCTACCCAATGTCAGAGCTCAGTTCAAAAGAACGATGAAATATCCAGTTTCCAGAATTATTTAACTAATCACTGCATAAACCTGACAAAAGCTCAAAATCCAATGGGTAGGGGGTAAGAAATGATAATTGAAGACCAAAGGTAACCATTGTAGAGATGCACATCTCTCAGGGAGAGAACAGAAGATAGAATATTTAGCAGGCATCAAGAGAACGAAAAGAAGATGAAGGTAAGGACACAGGTTTCCCAATTCAAGGAGAAGAGGTAACATTTCTGTTCTGAAGAAGGGTCACTGGACCCGAAGCATTAACTGGGATTTCTCTCCCACAAATGCTGCCAAACCTGCTGGGTCTTTGCAGCAATTTATGTTTTGATTTTTGTTTCATATTTGGGAGACCAGCGTAAAGGAGCTGGAGATACTGCATCGTCTAAAGATCAGTGGAGCAAGGGCCAGAGCCAAGATTCACCTAAGATTATCGGAACTGAAATGGCAAGAGCAGGGTCTCTGCTTCCTCCTGTATCATGGAAAGATGATCATGATCCAAAGTGTCACTTCCAGCTCTGTTATTTCCATTTCCAGCCCATTGCATTCGGGGAAGCAAAAGAACATTTCAGTTTTCAAAATGGAAATCAAAGCATATGCAAAACTGCTTTCCACGTCAATATAAAATATCCCAATTTTTAATATAATGTAGATTCTCACACCACTAGCTGGTGTTGGGGATATTCTTATCTCCTGATACCTCGTGATACTGCTTGTTTATTGGGAGTTGGAGGGAGATGGGAGGACGTGTTGTAATCTGGGCAGATTAAAACGTCATGGTTACCATCATTAAGAAGGATTGGGGGGAAAGCTGGAGGTGGGTCCAGGGACTGACACTGTATTCAATGTTGGGGTCAATGTCATTGATTGACAGCTTATGACAACCTCCACCACTTCCTGGGAACTGCCTCAGGTTGACCCAGAAAAATCCCAGTCACAAATTTGTAAATGCGTTTTGAGATAACTTCGAACCAGTTCTCAGCATCAAGAGAGTTTGTTTCCATTTAATTATTGCATCCATTCATTTGTTGTGTAAATCATCCATCGATCTGTTCTCACATCATTACTGGAAATTTCAAATTCTGACTTGGCATGATATTAGTGTCAGTCAGCCTCATGTTGTTGAAATGAATGCTGTCCATCATGTAACTCCTGCCACACGTGGTCTCTAACTAAACTTCATTGTCTCCAGAAACATCTGCATTTCAAAGTGGTCTTGTTTTCAAATCTGTCAATGATTTCACACAATCCTTCTCTCGAACCTCTGCACGTTTGCACGACTTTCTATCTCCGCACTACCTCCAGGCTGGAAAAATCCCTATTTCAGTAATCTTTCCCAACCACAATGATCTTTCCTGACGATGCCATAGCTTGCAGTTTGCTGAAGCTAATTCCCTTACATTACCCACGAGGCAAATGCGGCCTTCACCATCTCTGCAGTCTGCTCCAAACTCTGCAGTTCTCCGGAACTCTGTATCATCCTCCAGCCTCACTGTGTTTTTTATTTGTATTAGCTTCCAGTGTTCCTGCATCCACTCTTTTTCTGCCCTCCTGCAGTCCGACTCCATCATTATTATTGTAAGCACTTGCACACTCATAGAACTTCTCTTTCCCTTTGATCTTCTCCAGAGTCACTCCCTCTTATAAGAGGGAGTGCCTCTCAGTTCTGTGATCTTCTCCAAACCGTTTCATGTACTAATACAGTAATCACATTTGGCCTCACAATGCTCCCTAACCCCATGCCTTTCTGCAGTCCTACTGTGTAAAGTTCTGAGTGATATAGACAGGTAAATAGCGCAAACTCTTTCCCCTCAGTCGGGAGTCAGTAACCAATATGCACAGATATAAGGTAAGGGGATTTGAGCAATTTTTTTCACTGAGGTATTCAGAGTGATGTGGACCTCATTGCCTGAAAAGATCTGAACAGGTATGAGTTGTCACAACAATCAAGAACTATTTAGATGAGCACTTGAAATACCATAGTATGCGAGGCTGCTAGCTAAATGATGGAATATAGGATTAGAAAAGATTAATCTTCCATGACCAGTATCGACACAATGACACATTAGTCCTCCCTACATGGTTTAAAAATACCAATCCCTCTATGATACTATGATACTCCCTCCTGTAAGTATGAGACCCAACATTCTATTGCCATTCCCGATCACAAGCTGCCCCGTGTGCTCGTTTTCCATGTTCTCCCAAATTGATTTATGTTGCAACTTTCTCCATTTCAATAATCTGTGCTTTTGTTCTCCCCTCCAAGATGTAAAACATCACATATTCCAACATTGTACACAATTTGTCAAAGTTATGCCCACTGACTGATACTATCAATACTCTCCATAAAATGGTTTCACCCCTCTTGCAAGCTGCCTTCCCCAAAACCCTGCCACATTGTTACGCTGTCTGCAGTTTTGAACACAGAACATTCACTTCTTTGTTCCAAGTCATTAACAGCATGCAGATCTCATCTTCTTCAACCTCAGGTGATCCCCAGGTTAAATCTTCATCAGCTGTCTCCCAATAGTTACATATTCCTTATAAACAACTAATGTTTTCTTCAATATTCAACTCTGAAGCAGAACCAGTCGCCATCCTGTCTGCCATCTTGTTTGGAAGCTTGCCCTCACTGTGAACCAACAGTTTACTCACTGCTTGAGCAATGAAGAAGGCAAATGGAACGTTGGCCTCCTTTGCAAAAGGATTGGAGTTCAGATTCAAGATGCCTCACTGAATCTGGACAGGGACTTGGTGAAACCAGCCCTGGAGCAGTGTGTGTTGTTTAGTCTCCCTACCACAAAGAGGACATTTTCACCATCTGCAGAGTGTCCATCGAGACTGTTCCACCACTCCATCAGATCTTAACTGATCTGATCATCCGCAAGTCCATTTCTATGTATTTTCCACTCAATCTTTTATTTCCTTCCGAATTAAACATCTTTCTGTCGTAATCTTGAATATACTTAATTATCCACCCTCCACAGCCCTCTGTGATAAAGAATGCTGCAGTTTTAATTTTCTATGGCAGAAGCCATTTCCCCTCAGATCAGCCTGAAGTGGACAACCCCTTACTATGAAGTGATGTTTTCTGGTCCAAGAGTCTGCTAAAAGGGGAAAGAACCTTTCTCTATTTAGCCTGTCAAATCCCCTGATAGACTTATATGTTTCAGTAAAGTTCTTCTTACTCTAATGAGCGCAGGGCCAATCCACTTAATCTCTTCTCATGCGACAGTCCCCTCTATACCTGGGATAAGACTTGTGTACCTGCTCATAAACAAGCCGGGCAAGTAAGATTCAGGGTTCATCGGGTGAAGTGCAGAATATGGTCTATCCCTCAGTCATTGACAGGCTGTACCTGAACCAGGTTTCCAAGTGGACAGAGCAAAGTTTTGCAGACCTCCTGCTCAGCTGTTCAGGGCTCTGTCCCAGGCTCAGACTGTCCTTCAGTATTTCATAAAAGGTCTGAATCAATCGTGATGCTGCTGAGAACTGTTTTGCTGGAACTGTATGAAACATTGTTCTGGGTTCTCCGTGTGTGCACTTCGGGATCTACATGATAGGATGGATGTGACAGTGGATGTAGGCAGAGGTGATTAACCAGCATGTTACCTGAGTTGAAGAGATTCCCTTGTGAAGACAGTTTGGACAGAGTGGAGTTTTATTTTCTCAGAACAGATCAGATTAAGAGGGGACATGATAGAGATGTATCGCTGAGAGGCACAGTCAGGGTAGACAGGAAGAAATTACTCCCTTCGGTGGAGGCAGAAATGGCCAGGGGACATAGATTTACAAGAAGGGATGGAAGATTTAGAGGGATTGAGGGACTTCTATTTTATTCAGTCAGAGGGTAGTGCGAATCTGAAACTCACTGGCTGTAAGGGTGATGGAGTCAGAAGGATTCATTATTTTGAAGAGGTACTTAGATGAAAGCATTTATAGGGATATCAGGGTACAACCCAATATCTCCAGGCCAGTATCAACGCAAGTGGCTAAGGTGCTAAAGAAGGCGTCGGGCAGGCTTGCCTTTATCAGTTAGGCCACTGTGTTGGAAATTCATGTTACAACGATGTAAGATTTTAGTGGTTCCACATTTGGAGTACTACGTGTAGTTCCAGCCACCACAATAAGGGAAGGCTGTGGAGGTCTCAGAGAGGCTGAATAAGTGGTTTCCCAGGATGTTGCTTGGATTAGATTAGAGTATATTAGATATAAGGCAAGGTTCGACAAGTTTGGATTGTTTTCACGAGAGCGTTGGATGTTGAGGTGTGACCAGATAACAGCGCATAAAATTATGAGAGACACGGGTAGGGTGAATAACCAAAGTCTTTGACCCATGGTGGAAATGTCAAACACTAGGGGCATAGGTTTAAGTTGAGGGAAAATGTTTGGAGGTGATGCATGAGGCAAGTTTTTTTATGAAAAGCATGGTTAGTGACTGGAGCACGGTGCAAGAGGAGTTGGTCAAACAGTTACATTCGCAATGTGAAAGATCCATTTTTGAACACTCATAAACAACAAGTGAATAGAGGGATACAGACTATGTTCAGACAGATGGGATTACAGTTGAATGGCATTGTGGTCCTCACAGACATGGTGGGATGGGATGAATGGCCTTTACTTATGCTGCACTCTTTGATATTGTCAATGTGCACTTGTGTTGCCTCGGCATGCAGGCTTGTAGGCCCATCGTTGGAAAATGGAATCAGAATGGAATTAGGTCATTAGAGATGACATGGCCCAGTGATATTATTGTGGATTGTTGGTCTAGAGACCCAAGTAGGATTCTGAGGAACTTGGTTTTCTTCAGGCCTTGGCAGATGGTGGAAATGAATTTTATTGAAACAAATATTGGAAATGCAGTGTCTAATGGTGACCACGAAACTTTTGGTGATTGTTGGGAAAGATGTCCATTTGGTTCACTGCTCTCCTTTAGGGAAATATAGAATCCATGTGAATCCAAACCCATGGCCATGTGGTGACAATTGCCGTTTTGGAAATTAAGGGAAGCAATACATGATGGTCCAGCCAGTGATGCCCACAACTTGTGATTGATTAAGAACAATAGTTAGAGATTTGTGTTTGATCGACAGTGGTTTGATCGGCCAAAATGCCTTTTTTCTGAAGACCTCCATGACTCTGTAATTGATGCTCGGTCATTCGAAACTGTGTCTCTGTGTACTTCATCACCCTGAGGGCTACAACATGTAATGGTGACGGAGAAATGTCGACTTCAATCGTTGTAGAATGTTCCCTTTTCTGTTTTAGAGCTGAAGATATGAGGTAGAGGCTGCAATCAATTTCGGAGACTTCCCACGGTCAGCAGCTCTCTGATGCTGCCACCCTTTGGTGGGACACAACAATCCCCAGGAAGGATGACAATCCAACCTGGGCCATTACCTTTCCAAGCGATGGCACTACCATTTTCAGACATCCTCCCTCTCCCTGTTAATAAGGCAAACCACCAACCCAAAAAAAGGGTGGTGGGAGGAATTTAACCCTGATAAATGTGGATTCATGAACATTGAATTAAGTAACATGACTCGAGAGTACTCAATGAATGGTAGGAGACTATGAATGTCAGTGGAACAGAGGAATTTGTGGGTGTTTGTCCACAGAACCTGAAGTTGCAACCATTGGCTATTAGATAGTTAAGAAGGCAAAGGCTATGCTTGTCATTATCAAAAGAGGCATTGATTATGAGAGCAGGGAAGTTACGTTGGAGATTTACAGGACATTGGCTAGGTCACAACTGGAGAACTACGTGAAGTTCTGGTGACCACACTATAGATGGATGTGGCTATATTGATGTGGAGGAACCGATGTTGGACTGGGGAGGACAAAGTTAAAAATCACACAACGCCAATTATAGTCCAACAGATTTCGGAGCACTACTCCTTCTTCAGGTGGTTGTGGAGTATGTACACTTATGGTCCTACATCACAAGCACCTGATGAAGGAGCAGCGCTCTGAAAGCAAGTGCTTCCAAATAAACCTGTTGGGCGATAACCCGGGGTTGTGAGATTTTAAGCTGTGACTGCATTGGAGGAAATGCAGAGATCATTCGCCAAGATGTAGCTTGGATGGGAGCATTCAATGATGGAGGGAGATTACTAGAGCAAAGAAGGTCGAGGGGACAGCTGATAAATGTCTGGAAGATTCTGAGGTGTGTGCACAGGGTGGATTGCGAGCATCCATTTCGTTAATCTAAGGTTCAGTAACATCGGGGCACCATGTTAAAGTGATAGTTGAGAGATTTGGAATGGGTTTAAGTAGGAATTGTTTTACTGGGAGCATGGGGTGCAATGAAGACTGCAGAGATCTGGAAGGCACTGCCAGGGAGGGAACTTCGCATTTAATTCACTCGTGTGACATGAGCATTGCTGACTGGGTCCAGCATATATTGCCCATTCCTGGGTGACTTGGGAATGTTTTGCTGAGTTGTTTTCTTGAGTCGTCACATTCCGTCTGCTGTCGGTAGACGAAAACAGTGAAGGAAAGACTATATATTTCCAAATCAGGGTGCTGAATGGCTTCATTGGAAACTTGCAAGTGGTAGTGTTCCAATTTAGCAATTATCTTTGTCCTTCACAATGAAAGCGTATTGGCAGATCCTGTCTAAGGATATTTAGTGAATTTCTGCAGTGCTATCTTGTAGCTCTTACACACTGCTGCTACTGAGTGTCAGTGACAGAGTGAGTGGATGTTTGTGGATGTCAAGTTGTCTGCTTTGTCCTGGATCTTGTCGAGCTTCTTGAGTGTTGCTGGAACTGCACTCACCCCGGCAAATGGAGAATATCTCAACACATCCTGAGTTGTGCCTTGGAGTTGGTGCACAGACTTTGGGCGTTACTTGCCACAGTTTTCTTAGCCTCTGACCTGCTCTTGTAATCACAGGGTTTATTGGTGAGTTCACTTGAGTTTCTGGTCAATGATAAGCCCGAGGGTGTTGATAGTGGTGGATTCAATGAAGATTGCACCATCAAGTTTCATGTGGAGTTGCTTACATTGTCTCTTATTTGAGATGGTCATTGTATGGTAATTATGACGAGCATGTATCACTGCCCTTTCCTGGATGGTTTTCAGATGTTATTGCATTTGAACATGAACTATTTCAGTATCTGTGAATTTTCAAATGGTGCTCAACATTGTGCAGTATTTGGTGAACACACCTATCTTTAAACTTATGATGGTCATCAGACTGATCCCAGGAATGGAGGGAATGTCTTGTGAGGATTGGTTGAGTAGGGCTGGACCTGTACGCATCAGAGTTTAGAAAACTGAGTTCGTACCTAATTGAATCATGCAAGATTCTTAGGGTACACGACAGGGTAGGTGTGGAGAAGTTGTTTCTGCTTGTGAGAGAGACTTGGACCAGATGGGTATTCTTTCAAAATAAAGATGGGATGGTGTTCTCTCCATGAGAAATGAAAACAGAACAGAAGTGATCATGAATGCAGTGAGTTTTATTCAAGTCAATGCAGGAAGAGTAGGCTTGTCACTCATTGCCGCTGACACAAGTGCGGAGTGACAGCATTTAGCACCAAACAGAGCTTCGCTTTGGCTATGCTTCCCCAGTTGGAACTCACAAGCTCTTGCAACACTTGAAGAACAAGAGACACTTCCCATTAGTTTCGAACTCATTCTCTGCACACGTGCTCAGTCTGCATCTCCCATAGTCTTTTCCACAGCGGAAAGGCAGACCTGGTTCAAGAGAGAGAGGAAGAGATCACAGAATGATAGAATGTTGTGGCACAGAAGCGGCCAATTGGTCCATCTTACCTGTATGCAGTTCGATTCCCTGATCCAATTTCCTGCATTCCACTCCAAGCTCTTCACGCGTCTTCTATCCCAATAACTGCTTCATGTTCCAATTATTTCTTCAATAATGCACATAAGTTCACCTTAGAGCCTCCCAGTCTGAGCTACATGGAGGGGCAAGACAGTGGGACAGTCTCTTTCAACACCCCCAAACCATCCTTGCACCCCCGTGTTGGAGATGGATTAGCAGCTTGCTACATCAACTTGGTGCATCGTCCTAGTATTGCAACATTTCGGGGATTGATGCACTCCCCATTCAAATATTCGAAAACCAGTTTTATTTGTTCACTTTTCTGGTTGTTTCCCTAATTTCTGGTGTACCTAATCGATGCATAAGAAAGAGTACATAATCTTTTGTTTGGTCAAGGCAACTTGTCCTCGAATCTAATCTATCTGTCTCTTACTGTACGTTCAGCACTCACTCTCAATGTTATCACTTCATCCCTGGTGCATGTTCCGAACAATAGAAGAAACACCAATTTTCCATCAGCTCTACCTCATGTCAAACGGCATTTCAGAAAAGAAATGGAGAAGATAAAGCTATTGAAGTATTCAACAGTTTGGATTTTGATGAGGAGGAGGATGATTCGGATGTATTGAATGAGATATTTTGAGAACACTGTGAAGCAGGAAAGGATCTGATTTTAAAAAAAATTGATTCCCTGCAGTGTGGAACCAGGCCCTTTGGCTCAGCAAGTCCACTGAAGATTGACCTACCCCTATTCATTTCCCTACTTTACCTGTGAATACCGTTCCTAACACTTTGGGCAATTTAGCATTGCCAATTCACCAGGCCTGCGCATCTTTTGGAATGTAAAAGGAAACACATACACAAGAAGAATGTGCTAACTCCTCACAGACAGCCACCCAAGGACAGAATCGAGACCAGCTCCCTGGTGTTCGGAGACAGCAGTGTAAACCACTGTGCTGCCCCTTTGTGGCACATTCAGTTAAAGCACGGTAACATACCTTTCAGTCCAACTCTTTCATGATGACCAGGTATTTTAACCTCATGTGATCCCGTTTTCCAGAACTTGGCCCATATCTCTCTGAAGCCTTCCTGTTCATATACCCATCCAGATGCCTCTTAAATGTTATACCAGCCTCCAACACTTCCTCAGGAAGCTCATCCTCTGTGCGCAAACATTGCCCCTCTAACCCTAAACCTCTGCCCTCTAGTTCTGAACTACGCCACTCCAGTGAAGAGGTCTTGTCTATTTACCCTAATCATGTCCGTCATGACTTTATACATCTCTAGAAGGTCACCCTTCAGCCTCTGACGCTCCAGAGTAAACAATCCCAGCCTATTCAGCCTAGCCATATAGCTCCAATGCTCCAACCGCGACAAATTCCTAGTAAATACTTAATAATGTTTTTCACCAGAGTGCAAGACCAACTGAAATCAATAGGTGTGTTTATGAAGGCTTTATTTTCTCAGTTCAAAGGCCTGTTGGTTGAATCAGATTACATATTCACTGACGTAGGAGACAATTGGCTGTGGCATCACGAATGAGCATGTCAGGGGCATATTATTCAGAGAGCCAATTCTCACATTAAAATGTCCAATAGGCACTTATAGAGCGGGTGAAATGTGCCAGAGTTAAATAAAAGCACTGCATCAAGATGTAGTAGAATCTGCCCACAAAGAATCTTATTACTCCAAAAACGTTGCAACCTTTCCAGCGCCTGAGACATGTCCTGCCCAGGGACTGGCACAACATCTCTGCCTTTCCTTAGCTTTTTTGCACTTTGATGGCTCAACCAGAACCTAATGATTCACAGTGCTCCTGTCTTGCCTGGTTGTTTATCGCAGACATAAGCCAGGCAGATTATCATTGTTGTTAGTGGTGATCAGTCAAGGGGCTGGACTGTCAGGCACTTGGAACATCAGATAAAGCAGCCAACACTCTGCATGTCATTCAACCAAATGGGCACGTCTCAAAGCCTCAGTAAACAAGTTCTCAGTCAGGGCAAGGGAGGCAGTATTCAGTCTGGAGATACTGGCACAGTATGTCTAACGACTTTGACATTGTTTGGGACAATCAAGATCAGGGAATCTGTATCACTGCAGAGCAGAGGGGTGGCCACACAAACTACTTATTATATCCCCGAAATGCTCCGGTAGAATTTTCGATCCGAAATTCCCGTTCACCAATCCATGCTGACCCTGTCCATTCCTGTCATTGGGGATCAGTTCGATGAAATTCTCAGGGAGGGCTTCGGGGGATCCTGCAGGAGCAATGAAGTTGGGGAAGCCAGTTCTGAGCAGTGGGGACAGCCTGCCTGTAGGCAGAGTGGACAGCAATTGTGGAATGGGTGGGAAAGTCACTACATTAGAGGGGGATGGATGCAAGGGTTACTGTGAAAGTGCGAGTCACCTTCACTGTGCCTGTTTTGATGTGGGGACAGTACAGCATGGTGGTTGTCATGGCGACGCTGTAGGCCTGGGGCTTTGGGATGCGTAATGTTTTGAGGTCAAGTTTGTAAATGAAGGAGCTGTGTGGAAAAGTACAGAAGCTCATGGACTCGACACAAAGTGCAAGGAAGAAAGGAAAATGAAGATGTCATGTTGCAGCTTTATAAGACTGTTGTTTGGCTTCTCTTATAGTGCCGTGTTTAATTCTTGTCACAACGTCACAGGAAAGTTGTGGAAGGTGCAGACGAGGTTTATCAGGATGCTGATTGTGTTAGACCTTATGAGATATGAGGAGATTCTCGAAAAACTCGGGTTGTTTTCCTTGGAGCAGAGGGGGCAGAGTGGAGACTTCGGTGAAGTCTATAAAATTGTGAGACACAGAAATGGAGTTATCAGTCAGAATCTCTTCCCCACAATTGAAATTTCTTAAACAATGAAGCAAACATTCAAGATGAAAATAGGAAAGTTCAAACAAATGTGGGGGCCAAGTGTTTTTGCCACCGAGAGTGGTAGGTGTCTGGAACGTAATCTCAGGGGAGGTAGTTGGCCCTACAAGCATATGGATGTGCAACGAATTGAGCGATACGGACCAAATGACAATCAACCAGCTGGAACTACCAGTTCCTAAATAACTGAAGACAGAAGTAAATGTATTTGCAGGAATGGTGCGCAGCAGCCTTATAGAAAAGATAGACTAGAAACCAGATAGTGTTATGGTTGTTGACGTTATCAGGAGATCTGTCACTGCCATGGAGATCAGGGAAAGTTCTGAAGAGACTGTATTCCCGCCAGACAGCATCACAGTGCTCACCAGGGTCAAGAGCTGATCAGGAAAATACAAGCCGTATCATAACACAGAATTCGTCTCAAACATTTGTTTGCAGTTAAAACTTTCTTTTGATCATTATCCACAAATTGAAAGATTCTAATGTTTCCAAGAAACTGATATCCATTTGGGCTAGAATATGTCTGGGGAAGATTAGTAGGCATTGTTATGGTGTGCAGATGGATTAAGCAGGCGCTCTTCAACACATAAAAGCTACACGATCTGATTGCAATTTCCCGAATTATAGAGCATTCCGCACTAAATGTTAAGAATTCAGTGGGCTCAACAAAGGATTTCCCTCCATCTCCGATTCTTAAAGTCTTCCCATTGTTTTCGTTAATCCTCCTAAATCGAGCATACACTCTCTGAACAGAGAAGCAGATTTATCGTTTCAAGTTCAGCTGACTCTCAGTGACTTTGAACTCAAACCTTTAATCCAATATGTGTCTCCCCAGAATACAACCACTTCCTGTACTGTGCGATTTCGATTCTCGTTTGCACGCTTACATAATGGCTCCAGATCATTTACTTTTTGTATATATCACCGACTTATCCCACTTCAAGAAGATGTTGATGAAATTTCGTTGAGCTGAAATGTTCACTGTGTGTATTCCCACCTGCCTGATATGTTGAGTATTCCCAGCCATGTCCTTCTGTGAGTTGGACCTTTATACATCGGCAATGTCTCACAACGTGAGTCGATGGAAAGATTTCCAGAATCAGTGAAAGATTTCTCTAGAATGAAACAGTAATTTGTGGAAAGATGATGTGCTTTCTGTCTTGGAATCATCTGGTCTAAGTCCATTGGGAGAATTTCACATTAATTCTGTCAGATCAATGCTAGTTTTGATTCAATTCAGATTCCATCATTTATCAGACCAATGTGCTTTTTACACATGACCTCCATCAATGGATCAAGATCGCAGCATTATTGGCGTTTGTGGGTCAGCATTGAGTCCAAGGTCATGAGCATTCGCTGCATAACATTTCTTTCTCGCATTCTCACTATGGAACATCCTTCTCCTCTGATCCTTTTATGGTCAGCTAAAGGAAACAGCTTCACTTTATTTACCTTTTGTTAACCAATCATAAACTACTGCTCCCCCTCTGTCAAATCTCCCCTCAATGCCGATGTCTACAACCTAACCTCATGACTGCAATCTGTCATTCCCCAAACCTTGCTGGTAAATCTTCTGAGTCCCCTGTCAAAAACCCTGCCATCCTTCCCAGTGTTGGGGGATCTCTAGTTTGCACAGACCCAGATGCTCTGTGTTCCTGTGGGTGATTTCATCACAGAGTGACAATGGCACTGAGACATTACTCCATCCTGGGTATTTCCTAAGATTTAAGGATTTTCTCTGACACCTGAGTTCCGATAGCTTTCCAGTTGCAGGCTCCACCTGAAACTTAGCAGGATATTTTTCAGAATTGAAATTATTTCTGAGCTTTTTGAGCTTTCATCACCAATGTCATTCTTTTTTGCTGTAGTTTTTTCCGTGTGTAACGTTTGATGTTTCTGTAACTGTGGTGGCTTCTTACTGTTGGTCTGAATCTTTGTCCATCCATTGCACTGTCTCACCTCTACAGATCTTTATCACATTGCCATTGCCTCCCTTCCACTGTATTAAATAATGAGTGTATTTTAGCATGGTTAGGTATTTAACTTCTGCTTATGCCAACTGTGTTTAACTGAGATTCCTCTCACTGTCGATGTGCTGCTAATTTACAAATTTTATCTTCCGTCAGTTTCTCTACAGTTGCAAGTTTTTTGTCCCTGCACTACAGTGTGTTTCTCTTACATTTATGAGCTTATAGTGATGATAACATTGTGCACTGATCTTATTCCCATCTGAAACATGAACTGTGTTTTATCTTCTCTCCATAGATACTGTCCAACTCTCTGAGAAGATCCAACACTTCCAATCCACTTTCTATAAACACTGTTTCCTCCGTGACTATATGGTTAGGTCCACGCCCCTTCCAGCCCAACCTTCCCTCCTGACACCTTCCCCTGCCACCACAGGAATTGCAAAACCTGCGCCCACACTGCCCTCCTCACTCTGCCCAAGGCCCCAAAGGAGCCTTCTGCATCCATCAAAGTTCACCTGCACTTCCACACGAATCATTTATTTTATATGTTACTCCCCATGCGGTCTCCTCTACTTTGGGGAGACCGGCCATCTCCTCGAAAAGTGCTTCAGAGGACATCTCTGAGACACCAGCACCAACGAACCCCACCGCCCCGTGGCTGAACATTTCAACACCCCGCCCACTCTGCCGAGGACATGCAGGCTCTGGGCCTCCTCCATCCTCATTCCCCTACCATCCAATGCCTGGATGAAGAATGCCTCATCTTCTGCCTTGGAACCCTTCAAGCCCATGGCATCAACGTGGACTTCACCAGTTTCCTCATTTCCCCTCCCTCACCTTACCCCAGTTCCAATCTCCCCGCTCAGCACTGCCATCATGACCTGTCCCATCTGTCCATTTTCCTTCCTACCTGTCCGCTCGACCCTCCTTTCTGACCTATCATTATTCGCTCCACCTCCATCCACTTATTTCATTCTCAGCGATCTTCCCCCGCCCCATTTATCTCTCCACCCCCGAGGCTCCCAGCCTCATTCCTGATGAAGGGCTTTTGCCCAAAACATTGATTTTCCTGTTCCTCGATGCTGCCTCAGCTGCTGTATTTTTCCAGAACAACTATAAACTGAAATCTGATTGAGGGGAACATGTGATTTAAATCCAGAGCACCCAAATATAGCCACTACAATAGTATCCAGACACCTCAAAAAACAGTTTCATAAGGTGACGAGGATGATTTTTATTGCACTTTCTGCAGTTGACAATATTTTCTGATGTACTCTCACAAATTTCGCGTGAGTAAGGAGGAGTGGGTGTTTTAGAGTAGCACTGGCCAGGTTAATGTCCTTCTCCTAATATCTCAGGTTCAACATTGCAAGGGATTGTGCAAAACTTTTCTGTCTATCGGTCCTTCTCTCTTTAGCCCAAAGACAAAGACAGAGATAACTCAGCAGGACTGGCATCATCCATGGGAGAGAAAGCAGAGTTAATATTTTGGGTCAAGTGAACATTTAATTCTCATAATGCCATACCAAGAGCACCAATTAAAGCAAGGATGTAATGGAACACCCTCTCAACGTGTTGAATTGGTCGAAGCATTTCTCCGTGTAAGGTGATGTGCCCCTTCAGGCAGCTGACAACCTCCTTGTTTGAAACTCTGAGCTGATTATTCCCAGAGACGCTACCTTATACAATGTGGAACCTCCTTGGGGAGATCGAGGTGGCAGCATTACTCAGCTTTGTTGCTGTTTTTCAAATTCTGTCAATGAACAAACGAATTACAACAACAAGTTTAATCCCAATTATGAAGGAGTGTTGCTGCTCAGTACATCATAAAGAAATAACAAAAACAGAATCCGGAATCTGCCAGCAATAACGCTTTCTACTCAAACACCATTGGCCCCATCCCGAGATCACAGAATATTTCGTTTGATATTGCATCGGGACAATTTATTCCAGTGTGAAAACATGTCATAGAGCTGTCCTTCTGCACTCCAGGGTAGGAGCTGCCATCTTTAAACAAGAACATTTCACTCACTGATTGACATGGGAATCTTCTCACATTCTGAATGTGTGATTTGCTGCTGAGGTCAGCATTTATTCCCCATTCCCTATTTCCCAGGATCTGGAGTCACATGAAGGACCGAGTGAGGACAACGCACTATCTTTTCTGAGGGAAGGGGCATCAGTGAATAAGATGGATTTCCAACAATGGAGAGATCACAGACCTCACTGTTAGTGACAATGTCCATCCAGACATCTACAGAACGGCAGAGGTTTCAATGCGAATAGGAATAGAGTCACCATGGTATTCATGTGCATACATCTTTTAATGTGACACGATCAGCTGAAGAGCATAACAGCAACCGTACAGGATCTTTCGTATCACAAATTGCACAGCGAGGAAATATAACTGGAAATGTATGAAGAAAAAGTGCCTTTATCGAAAAACTGAAATCTAACCTCAGCAGGTCTGGCAGTATCTGTGATGAGAGAACCACATCCCATTTTTTTCGCGCTAGTCTCTGATGACCAATGTTCCTGCCTAACCTGAATGGCCCTGTGCCAAGTAACACTTGGGAGAGATATTAATCCAGAGTTTTAGCTTCTAAATTGGACACCGAGCTCCTGACAGTGTGTTGGCAGAACCTTGTTTCTTGCCTGGTATGTATTGTCTGTAAGTACGTGGATCAGTAAGATTGCCTCTAGCCCATCCCATTGTGAACTTATCGACAGCCCTGATCCCGGGCCCTGAACCTCAGCACAGGAATGCAACACAGTCTCCTGGACTCACGTTCATTACTGCAGAGAAAGGTGTCGATTCCTGTGAGCCCCCTCCTACAATTCCATTACTTTTGGTGTTCTCCCACTAGACTGGTTTTCTGTTCATTTGGTACCACTCTTGTCAAAGATGAGGCTCCTGTATCCCTGCTGTCTGGCTCCCTATGGAAAACCCGACTGTCAATCACACTCTCTTGTCGTTGAACACTGACCAAATCACGCAGTCTGACCCTAAAAGGTGTGACGCCCTCCTGCTGCCAATAATCCAACGAACATTTCCCCTTCCCAAGACGTTGTCTGTATTTTAGCCTAATGCTCACATACTGCAGGTGTGACACATACTCATTGCTGCTGGCCTTAATGTGCTCGAATTGACTGCTTCTTTTTCTCGAATAAGGTTGAGATTTACATGTTTTCAAATCTTTTCTTGAACTTAAAGTTCATCACTGGCTTGATATAAAGCTTGCAACAGATATTCTAGTGTAAGACCAACCCAAGTGGTGAGTTGCTCTCGTTTGACAAGATTCATATCTCGTTTGACAAGCTTCAACCAAAAGAAATCGATCTGACTCAGTTGTGGAGGAGCCATTTTCAGCTGCTTCTTTGAATAAATAAGTCCAAGTATATTACTCCCTAGGTAGCTCTTGTCTAACCTTCCTGTAATATGGGAATTTCACATCTTTACCTGTAGATTTCACTTAAATCCAACCTAATAACTTGTACAAACAAAATTCAATTTGCCTAAAAGTTTAGATTCTCTTGCGCAGTTCTTCATTCTCCCTTTCGACTTTTCTCTCGCCGGTCAAACTACATCACCTTGGAGAATGAGAATGGTTGTGGAGGGACGATGGGAATTTCACCTTAATAATCATCCAGAAGCACAAGAGAACATTCCCACCATAACAGCTGGATAAATGTGAAATGGAAAGAAAAAATGTAATAATGATGCAGCTATGGCAATTCTCAATTTTCCTAAATATCCATCTGGTTCCGGAATATTTGTTCTGGAATAAGAACGATATTTTTCACTTAGTCTGGCTCTATGTGACTCCAGAACCAGAGTAATGTGTCGCTGTCTCTCAGCTGCCCTCTCAGCTGTGATCACTGACAGACGATGAACGTTGGAATGCGTCACTCACACCCCATTAACAAATGAAGAATCTGGAATATACAATAAGGCACCATGGAATGGGAAAGCATGCTGGCCTATGACAATTCACATCACGTGCATGACTCCAGATCCTGAGGGGAACAGATCCCGAGAAGAGTTTCCGACAGCAAGAGATTGCGGAGAAACTAGGGTTGGGGGGATAGGTGAGCAAAGCAGACACGTGATGTAATGAAGCCTGGACAAACACAGGTGGAATAGCAGAATTCAGAGGTGAGAAGCTTGAATGGCTTTATGCTTTTGCCCAGTCTGCCTCCTCCACCCATCCATACCTTGCTTCCCTCAACGATGAAAGGCTAAATCCTTTCGTGCTGACAATCTGAAGCAGACACTGATGGAGAGACACAGCAGCTGTGGCAGCATCTGTGCAGAGACAGAGAGAGAAACAGAGTTCACGTTTCCAGTCTGTTCTCACTCTTCTTCAGAATGTCGTCAAGAATCTAACTGGAAATGTGAGCAGTGTTTCTTTCACTCCTCGGACGCTGCCAGACCGGCTTGGGATTTCTCCAATATTCTCCGTGCTCACATTCCCCATTGAAAGACATCCTCACCTCCCACCAACAGCCAGGATTCCCTGTCTCAATCAGCAGCGAAATGCTTGGCCACTATCAGGGACAGAAGCAGCTAATTCAATGCTTTAACCATCCTCTGGTGATCACTGCCCAGCCACAGTGTGAGGCACAGGAGCACCGTAACATATTATATGAACAAATAAACTGTTCATTAGTTAATTATCACAGCCTCCATCTTCAACGTGCTAAAGGGCCAGACCATTGAGTGTGCCCATTGGGAATGCGAGTGGGTGGATTGCGCAGGCTCGTTACAATCTTCCATCGAGCTGTTCGTGGAGGTCGTGGGACATATCACTGGCTGGTGTTAGCTGAGATGGGAATGTAACCTGTGAAATCTGGCCCGGAATTTATGTCCTCCTGCACGATCCCAAGGACCATAAACGACTCCCTGAGGGGACAGACACAGCCGTAGCTTGGCCTGGGATGTCTGTGACATTGATTCCAGCCTCTGCCTCATCAGTTCAGTTCAAACTCCATCTGCCCAAGCCTTGTTTGAACCTCATCCTCAAAACGAAACCTGGGACTACAGACAAACGGGAAAACAACAATAACACTTGGCCATCACCACCTTAGTAATCACATCCTATTCTAGTCCCATTTTACAGCACTTGGTCCACAGCCTTGCATGCTTTCACATTATACAAGCACATTGGGAATTCCGAAGAGCGCAACAGAACATCAGGCCATTCAAACCACAGTTTCTGTGCAGACCATGATGCCATTCTCCTCTAATCTCATCTGCCTGCTCATCATTTGCATCCATCAACTCACGACCTGTTCATGTGTTGTGATAGAGAGGTTTTTAATCAGGAAGTAAATGGAGGGTAATGGGGAAAAGGCAGGGAAGTGGGTTTGATGATGATCATTTCAGCGATTGCGTGGTGGAGCACTCCCGATGGGCACTCTGTCTATTGTGAGAATATCATCTTTGAGGTAGGGGGACCAACACCAGATAAAATAATGCAGGAGTGACCTTACCAAGTCCCTGCATAACGTCAGTGAGCATCCCGAATCTGAACTCCAATCCTCTTTCATTGAAGACCAACATACCATCTGCCTTCCTCCTTTCTTGCTGTGAGTCAGGCAGGGAGTAAAATGTTTGTCACAGCGAGTGCAAGATTCCAAACAGCTTGAGAAAGAGAGTCAGACAGGATGGCGACTGGTTCCGCTTCAGAGGTAAATATTGAAGAAAACAACAGCAGCTTTAAGAAATGTGTAACCATTGGGAGACAGCTGGTGGTGGTTTAAATAGAGGGGTCACCCACCCCAGGCGAGTGGAGAGACTGAGAAGGTGGGACCTGCAGGGGCTTCATGAGTTGCAGCAAGGAAGTGAAAATGCTGTCTCCAAAATAGCAAACGACATCACAATGGCTGGAAATGCAGGACAAAAGAGGGATACAAGCAGTTTGTGGAGAGATATTCATAGTTTAGACAGATGTTAAGCAGTCTGAATTGGAGTATAATGTGATAAGAAGTGAAGTTGATCGTCTTTAAATTGAGAAAGCTGCAACAAAAAGGCATTTAGTGGAACCTATGCACATTACACAGAAAGCTCACACAGAGGGGCAACAGATAATCCAGAAGGTGTTTGGAATGTTGGTCCTTACTTCAAGAGGGCTGCAGTATTAGAGTATGGAATTCTTACCATTTGGACCACATCTGTTCACAATGTGTAAGGAAATACATAATTTCATTGCAAGCAGTTCAAAGAATTTACGCTGGGAAGATTCTTGGGATGAAGAGTTTGCATTCTGACCAAAGTCTAAAGCAGTTTGGACTCTATTTACTGGAGTTTAGGAGAATAACAAGTGATCTCACTTGTAACATATAGGATTCTTAAGGGGCTTGACAGGAAGTATGCTGAGAGGATGCTTCCCGCTTATTGGGGAGACAAGGAACTGACTCTCAGAATGAAGGAATTCCAATTGCAGACTGAGTGGAGGAAGGTGTTCTTCATTCAGAGGATTGTAAAGATTTTTAGCTCCTTGTGACAGAGAGCCATGTGGGCCATAATACCTCCATATATTTAAGGCTGAGAGAGAGAGATTCTCGATCAAACGGGGGAACCAAAGGTTATGGAGACAGGGCAGGAAAGGGGATGGGAGAAATGTTTGAACACACATGATCCTGTTGAATATCAAAGCAGGTTTGAGGGGCCAAATTGTCTACTCCTCATCTTCTCTCTTTTGAACTTTATCTCGGCTGGAACAGGAATTGAACTCTTATTATTGGCATCACTCTGCAGTGCAATCGAGAAATCCAGCCAATTGAGCTACCCAATGTCAACATTAATGCAACAGCAATGATATGAAGATGGAAAGTTTAAAGATTGTTTACAGAGGGTGATACGTAGGAATATAGCAAGGTCGGGAAACTAATTGAGAAACAGATAGGGAATAGTAAGAAGTATTGAATAGGGAAAATGGAGGGAGGAGAGAAAGTGAGAGAGAGGGAATAATCAGGTCGAAGCAGCGAGATAGCGACAGGCAGATCGATAGAAACAAAAAGAATGGTGGAGAGAGATAAAAGCAGAGAGAGCTGTAGAGGAGGGGACAGATCAGGAAAGGTACAGAATTGAAGGAAATAACTGAGAACACCTTCCAGAATCCCAGGACATATTAGAATATTGGCCGTACATGTAATCTTTAATGAGTGTTGCCACTGTTTTAATAGGGGAGAGAAGGCAATTGCACACAGTTAGATCTCAAAGTTCACGACAAAGTAGGGGCTGGTCTGGTTGAGGGATAGTTATTGATAACAGAGCATGGGAAGTAAAGCTACAGGTCTGCTTTCAAGAAATGTTTGAGTCTGGAGGAGGTTCAGAAACTGGGAGAGATGGAAACTGGGAGAAGGCTGAGTTGGAGAATGAGGAAATTCGCGTTCAAGTCTGGTTAATGGTAACCTTCAGTTGTTGTGGTTCTGTTCGCCGAGCTGGGAATTTGTGTTGCACACGTTTCACCCCTGTCTAGGTGACATCTTCAGTGCTTCTGAGCCTCCTGTGATGTTTCCTCCAGCATTTATAGTGATTTGTATCTGCCACTTCCGGTTGTCAGTTACAGGTATCCGCTGAAGTGGCAGGTATATTGGGTCCAGGTCGATGTGCTTATTGATTGAATCTGTGGATGAGTGCCATGCCAAACAGAGAACAGTCAGGTAATTCCTAGAGGCATGGAACTCATCCACAGAAGGGGATGAGTGTGAAGGGGATCTGGAATCTTACTCAGGCATGCCATGCAGCGTTGGAAGTAGATATGGAAGCAGAAAAGATACGCACAGCAGACCAATCAGGAAAACAGAAGCAATGGCATCATCTCCCCGCCTCGCTCAAAGATTTAAAAACGCACCAAATCTGCACAAATGCAATGGATTGCTGATTTTCGCCATGTGAATGATGGCCTCAACAAACAGCAACCATTCTTACTCCAAAACAAAACATGGCTGACTTCTCAAAATTGGCTTTATGCGCTCTTGGTTTGATGAGAACATATGGGAAATGAACCCAGACCTCCTGGATCAAAGATAGGAATACTTCCATGGCACAACAAGAGCCCTGGATAACATGCCTCTTATTGTTCAGACTTCAAGAGTAACCCAGTGGGTGAGTCTCAGCTGGAACCATATCTCTCCTCAGGGAAACAAGAACCCAAGTCTAAAACCTGAAGCTGGACACCATGAACAGAAATAACTCCATTTCAGGGACGTGAGGGAAACACTCTCTGAGCAGTTTGGATAGTCGATCAGTCTGTTAAGTATTTGACTCTAACGCGGATCTCACCGGCTACAAAGCTCCATTCAGTCTCTCAGAGTTCATCCATAGCTGCATTGTCCAACAGTAAAGACCGGTATGTATCCAGCATGTCACTGTGCACTTGCCAGTTCAATGCACAGACTGCCCTCACCAAATGCTCAAATATCAGTTTTCCACACTGTGCACATTGCATTACGACAGACAATATACAGAATTCTCACTGCTAACTGTTCAAATCGCAGTTGTTCCACAGTGTAGATGTTGCATCACTGTAGGCAGTACACATGGTAGACTCTGCGGAGTGTCATATGTTAGTTATCTCACACTGTAGGTATTGTATTACTGAAGAAGGCGTATGACTGCAGAGAACACACACATTGCACACTACTGAGTATTCAAATTTCAGCCACCCCACATATTATCCCTTGTTTTGCTGTAGACAATCCAGCAGCTGAATACTGCTGTTTGCCCAAATATCAGTTAACCCATACCATTGTATTCGTGCAGATAGTGTGTGTGTGTGTCAGTGTGTCTATGTATGTGTTTTTGTGTCTATGTATGTGCGTGTGTGTGTCTGTGTGTGTTTGTATGGGTGAGTGTGTCCACCTGTGTGTATGAGTGTGTCTGTGTATGCGTTTGTGTCTGTGTGTGTTAGTGTGTCTATGCATGTGCGTGTATCTGTGTATGAGTCTGAGTATTTGTGTCCATCTGTGTGTGTGTATTTGTGTGTGTGTGTGTACCTGTGTGTTTGAATATGTAAGTTTGTGCATTTGTGTATATGTGGGTGTGTATGTGCATTTGCGATTGTGTATATGTGTATATATTATTTTATGTGTGTGTGTGTATCTATGATTATGTATATATGTATATATTGTTTTGTGCCTGTGTCTGGTTGTTTAAGTACACAGTCGTGTGTCTGTGTGTGTTATTGTTTGACTCATAATTGAAATGACGTCTTCACATGTGCATCACAGATTCTGTCTGTGTTGTGGTTTTGCAATTATTAACTGTGGGACAGCCTGTGAAACATATATGAAGCTTCCACCCTCCGAGCAGCTCATAGTGCAGCAGAAAGTCAGGGGAAGATGAGAACTGTCCTGTTCTTTTTTCTTGTGGCCTTGGTGATGGTGCAGTCAGGCCCTGCTGATGAAGTCATGAAACAACATCTTTCCTTTAAACGTTAGTCCATTTATCCTCAAACAATATTCACAAACATTCAGAAGGGCAGACTGAAGTCACTCATCTCTCTGAAGACTAAGTCGTAACCCACTGGATTTAGCTGACAAGAGTTTAAAATCAATCAGTTAATATGTACGATAACTGTTCGTGGGATGCTAAGCCAAGATTTATTGTCCATTCCTTACTGCCCAGAAGGCATTTGGGAATGAATCTGGAGTCACGTTTAAATCAGAGCAGGTAATGACAATAGGTTTCCTTATCTTAAGATCATTAATGAAGTAGCTATTCCCTTGTTTCACCACCAGCATCCCTCCCCCAGATAATCAACAACGTTTTCATACTTGACATCAGATTATTTGGATATAATTCATATTTCGTCATCTTCCTCGATGAGATTCAAAGGCAGCTCTTCAGAACATGAGCTTGATGGTCTTGGATGTCCGTCCAGTGATAGTCCCACCAGTCTACCATGAAGTCCTTGTGCAGTTGGTGAATTATGGCAGACATTTCCCATGAGTGAACAAACCACTTTATTTCTGAAACACTTCATGTTTATTTGCCTTTTGAAATAAATAAGCAGCAGATTATAACCTTTAAGGCCATTCCATGTCAATGGATGTCACGGTATTGCTGCAATCGACAGGTTCCCCTCCCTTGGATTGGACTGTGTTCATTATGTACAGTTTCTCATCAGTGACTGCAAGAAATATGTCTTGGGGGGAGGTGTGGATTATTGATCAGATATGGTAGAAGTATGGTCACCACTCTCAGCTCCTAACTACCCAACTTCATAGAACCATTGTCAAAAGAGCCCTCTTAACAGTGTCTTACCCATTTCACACACTTTCACCATCAACAACTTACCCCTCTTGCAATAGAGATCGATTTCTCCTTATCCTTACCTACCATACCACCACCAGCATCCACAACCAGAAAAAACATCAGACCCCATTTATAACACCTCCAGTGAGATGCGACCACCAGACACATATTCCAATTTCGCAGGGATCATTCACTGTGGGACACCCTGGTCCACTCTTCCTTCACTCTTAAGAGCCCCAACACCCGTCTGGCATTTTCCCATGCAAACCCCTAAGGTAACACCTGCCAATTTACCTCTTCCCCACTCAGGATCCAAGGGTCCAAACATGTCTTTCAGGTGAAGCAACGATTTATCATCACTTTTCACAATTTAGTCAGCTGCATTCGCTGCTCACTAAGTCGGTCTCCCATACACTTGGGAAAACAGAGCGTAGACGGAATGGTACTTCGCAGGACAACGACGTCCTCTCCCCCAAAAAGACCCTGAGCTTCCAGTTGCCTGCCACTTTAACACCCCAGCAGAGGATCTAAAACTTGAATTTAGGCTGTTGTCAGAAGCAATAAGTATCTGCAGATTTTTATTAAACACAAAATGGTTTTTCAATTTAAAATAACACAACAAAATGGCTGCAAGCAATAATTTGACTCTGTGAACCAGAACTGATGCTTTGCTAATTTGGTTGTATTCAGAGATAATAGAGAACAATGGATTTTTCATAAGACAGTGATGTGTATTCGAACTAACATTGAACTGCTACTATGACGTGAACATTTACATAAATTAAGACACCTTCCCCAGGGAATATCGTTGGATTCGCCTGTTGTCAATCATGTCACCTTATTACAGTTGATTCGAATTTTCTTGTAATTAAGAACCCGTACCCACGCAATATCACTGGGTTAATCTGCTGGAAATCATGTCATCTTATTAAACTTGATTGGTCTTTTCTTGTAATTAAGACTGCACTACCTCTTAAAAACATACAAACAATCTCTAATTTTCCAATGTAATTGCACAACTTCACCACAGAACACAAAAGCTTTAGCATTTGTGTTGCTGAACTGAATTGCATCAAGATGCCTTAATTCAATAAACTAATGACGCTTGCTTTTTTCCAGACCACATTCCGTTGAATCTTTTCACCGATTACGAAACAAGAGACCTCTCTTGAGGTGTCTGGATCTTCATTTTGGTGCCATGTTTCATTTCAGCTCAGACAGGTCGTTAACAGCGGTGTAAGAGTTAAATGTCTTTCACTATTGAGTGTTGAGGAATTCGGCCGGCCAGATGTGAACATTTTAAAAGCATTTGGTTTTCCTCTCATTCAAGTGGTGTCTGACATGACCCCTCGCTGTTTATGTTCCAGTCCAGCTCAAAAGCATCGCTGTTAGCAAGGGTTGGTTCTGGGGGATTATGGGGGTGGTGGTCGGGGTCGGGGGGAGGGGGAGGGGGGGGGGGGGAGACATTGACTGAGGTTGGGGTTGCTGTTGCACTTAGGACAGTGGTTTCCGAAAATTGCTGAACTACGAGAAGAGTGTTGAACTCTGAATCTCCCGAACTTCGTTAATTTCCTGTTTAAAAAGAAGCTCCAATCTTTGGATCTTCAGCAATTTTTGGAGGCTGGTGGCCTCAACAGTTTTAATACAGGCAGTTAACTATTACAGAGGCAGGAGGCCCCCCGATATTTGTGGCTATTACTGGGGCAGTTGACCCCGATATTTAATACAGGTGGTTGATGTTAATTTAAAGTATATTGACTAAGATTTATCTGCTTATAATAGATATAAAGGAGGCCTGGAACTTAATTATAAGATAATAACTAATAATAATACCTTAAAAAGTCAATACTTAAGTTGATTAATAAAAGAAAATATTTCGATATTTTACAAATAAAGGTTAATTTGTTTTTTAAAAACAGTTTGTAAAATAAATTAACGTTTGTGGAATTCTGATTGGTGAGTTATTTTTTAATCAGTTGCTATAAAACTGAAGTAATTTTAAAATGGGTAATTGCATAGACAGAACAGATTATCCATCCTCAACGTTCGTGACATTATGTGAAAAAGCTCGAGATCCATGACTGTTTTGAATATGATTAGCATTTTGAAAATTTAACATGATTTATTTTAATGTTAAGGATCCTTCAGTGATTATGAAATAAAATATTATCTCCTATTCATTTTACAGGTTATGACTGCCCTTCCCCCACGTCACACCAGCTCCAGCTTCCAGCTCAGCACCGCTCTCATGACCTATCCTACCTGCCAATCTTCCATTGCTCCTATCAACTCCACCCTCCTCTCTGACCTATCACCTTCATCCCCACCCACATTCACCCATTGTACTCTTTGCTACCTTTTCCCACCCTCCTTTCTGACCATCCCCACCCCCTTTCACCAGCTTCCATCCCCACCCCCATTCACCTAAAGTCCTCTATCCTACTCTCTCCCCACCCCCACCCCTCTCTCATTTATCTCTCCACCCTGCAAGCACCCTGCCTCTATTAGAACATAGAACATAGAACATAGAACAATACAGCACAGAACAGGCCCTTCGGCCCACGATGTTGTGCCGAACTTCTAACCTAGATTAAGTACCCATCCATGTACCTATCCAAATGCCGCTTAAAGGTCGCCAATGATTCCGACTCCACCACTCCCACGGGCAGCGCATTCCATGCCCCCACCACTCTCTGGGTAAAGAACCCACCCCTGACATCTCCCCTATACCTTCCACCCTTCACCTTAAATTTATGTCCCCTTGTAACACTCTGTTGTACCTGGGGAAAAAGTTTCTGACTGTCTACTCTATCTATTCCTCTGATCATCTTATAAACCTCTATCAAGTCACCCCTCATCCTTCGCCGTTCCAACGAGAAAAGGCCGAGAACTCTCAACCTATCCTCGTACGACTTCCTCTCCATTCCAGGCAACATCCTGGTAAATCTTCTCTGCACCCTCTCCAAAGCTTCCACATCTTTCCTATAGTGAGGCGACCAGAACTGCACACAGTACTCCAACTGTGGGCTAAGCAAAGTCCTGTACAGCTGCAACATCACTTCACGACTCTTGAATTCAATCCCTCTGCTAATGAACGATAATACTCCATAGGCCTTCTTACAAACTCTATCCACCTGAGTGGCAACCTTCAAAGATCTATGTACATAGACCCCAAGATCCCTCTGTTCCTCCACCTGACTAAGAACCCTACCATTAACCCTGTATTCCGCATTCTTATTTGTTCTTCCAAAATGGACAACCTCACACTTGGCAGGGTTGAACTCCATCTGCCACTCCTCAGCCCAGCTCTGCATCATATCTAAGTCCCTCTGCAGCCGACAACAGCCCTCCTCACTGTCCACAACTCCACCTATCTTCGTATCATCTGCAAATTTACTGACCCACCCTTCGACTCCCTCATCTAAGTCATTAATAAAAATTACAAACAGCAGAGGACCCAGAACTGATCCCTGCGGAACTCCACTTGTAACTGGGCTCCAGGCTGAGTATTTACCATCTACCACCACTCTCTGCCTTCGACCGGTTAGCCAGTTTTCTATCCAATTGGCCAAATTTCCCTCTATCCCATGCCTCCTGACTTTCCGCATAAGCCTACCATGGGGAACCTTATCAAATGCCTTACTAAAATCCATGTATACTACATCCACTGCTCTTCCATCATCCACATGCTTGGTCACCTCCTCGAAGAATTCAATAAGACTTGTAAGGCAAGACCTACCCTTCACAAATCCGTGCTGGCTGTCCCTAATCAAGCAGTGTCTTTCCAGATACTCATAAATCCTATCCCTCAGTACCCTTTCCATTACTTTGCCTACCACAGAAGTAAGACTAACAGGCCTGTAATTCCCGGGGTTATCCCTATTCCCTTTTTTGAACAGGGGCACAACATTCGCTACTCTCCAGTCCCCTGGTACCACCCCCTTTGCCAGTGAAGACGAGAAGATCATTGCCAACGGTACTGCAATTTCCTCTCTTGCTTCCCACATAATCCTAGGATATATCCCGTCAGGCCCGGGTGACTTGTCTATCCTCAAGTTGTTCAAAATGTCCAACACATCTTCCTTTCTAACAGGTATCTCTTCTAGCTTACCAGTCCATTTCACACTCTCCTCTTCTACAATACGGTCCCTCTCGTTCGTAAATACTGAAGAGAAGTACTTGTTCAAGACCTCTCCTATCTCTTCCGACTCAATACACAGTCTCCCACTACTGTCCTTGATCGGACCTACCCTCGTTCTCGTCATTCTCTGGTTTCTCACATACGCATAAAATGCCTTGGGGTTATCCTTGATCCTATCCGCCAACGATTTTTCATGCCCTCTCTTAGCTCTCCTAATCCCTTTCTTCAGGTCCCTTCTGGCTATCCTGTATCCCTCCACTGCTCTGTCTGAATCCTGTTTCCTCAACCTTATGTAAGCCTCCTTCTTCCTCTTTACCAGACATTCAACCTCTCTCGTCAACCAAGGCTCCCTCACACGACCATTTCTTTCCTGCCTGATAGGTACATACATATCATGGACACGTCGTATCTGCTCTTTGAAAAAGTTCCACATTTCCACCACATCCTTCCCTGACAGCCTATGCTCCCAAATATATGCTCCTCAAATCCTGCCTTACAGCATCGTAATTTCCCTTCCCCCAATTATAAAATCTACCTTGTTGTGCGCACCTATCTCTCTCCATAACTATTCCTGAAGAAGGGCTTTTGCCCGAAACAATGATTTTCCTGCTCCTTGCTTAACCTGCTGTGCTTCAATCTCGACTCTGGTTTCCAGCATCTGCAGTGCTTGTTTTTACCATGACTGCCCTACTGTCAGTTTCTAACTAATACATTTTATCCATACGAGAAAGTCAACCTTATTCGATTTTAAATCAGTTTAATAAGCAACAAGACAACATTATAAACTTTTTTTTGTTTCAGTCTCGCTTGTTTCCACTTAATGTTAAGTCTGCTGTGTTTTATTGGTAATCACTGGTAAGGACAGTTGTAGTCTTATTGAGGGAGTCCCCTCCCTCAATGACTATTGAAGTTTCAGTTCAATATTAGGTTGTGAAAAATCATCTAACAAAATTACAACCCGATGGTTAATATCTGTGTCTTTGGATTCAGGCATTATTCATGCATTAGAAGTTTGCTTTTTCATTTGAATAGACAAAACTCTTTGAGGCAGCTTCCGTTATTTCACGACCTTTAGCATTGTAAATGTGCAATGACTAGTCAGGACCAACCTTGGACATTTTGCGTAATTATAGTGGATTTCAATGTTGGGAACCGGGTACATTTTAAGTTTAAAATATTAAATGCTGAACCAATGAATTTACAATTTGTATTAATGACTAAAAGTAAATAACATGCTGCATGTTACTCAGATATATATTGTAAAAATTATGACCAGAGATATATTACCACAGAGGAGATCTGCTCTCAAAACACGAAAAGAGAACTAACCACTGTTGATCCTCCAATGTTCACAAAAATAAATGAAAACTTGTTTTCCAGACTCTTCTTCAGCTGGATCCAGACTCAATATTGGGCAAAGTATGCTTGGTAACACTCCACTCAATATGCACACTGAATTCTATCCACATCATTAGCTGTCCCTTACAAATGTAAAAGGACTACTGCCTGACTGAAGCAGTCACCGCTTTCACCCAGAATTCCACCCTTTGGACAATAGGGACAGCCAAACACATCAAGGAATAGGTGGTAAATCAATCGCTATTTCGTTTGAAGCATCACTGCCCCATTGCCATGCAGTGAGCAGACTCCATAATGTCACAGCCATGTGATACAGTGACCAGGACGATTGAAAGAGACAAATCACCTATTTCGTTATTCTCCTCTTGCAATTTTTGATTCGCTGAAAATTCAAGTCCGAAGAGTAGCTTTCAGATTATGACAATTAAGATTCCACAATGTATAGTTAGCAACAGGCTTTAATGTTAGACAAACATAAATTGTTAAATTGGTTAAATAAGGTTAAAATTAAAATAGAGGCTTGGAGATCAACGACAGAAGGGAGGAGAATGATGCAATAACAAGGATAAAGCAGTAGAATACAGTTTTTAAAAATGTTTTTGATAGGTTCATACACTGAATTACAGATAATGATTCATTTGTTCATTACTTTATTATATTACTTTATAATATTTATAATAAGCAGTTGTATTCGCCCCAATCAAATTTCATTGGCAGGGTCGCTTGTTTTAATTCCATTGCACATTGTCAGTGACCTGTCTTATTGCCTCATGGCTAACTTAAAACACGGCTGCATTAATTTATTGTTAATTAAACAATGGAAAGATACCTTACTGTCCAGTTGAAGACATTCTGCATGTGATTGGGGGATAGAACTCCCAAAAGCTGTGGAAATGACTGTGAATGGGTGTATATACACACACACACATAAAGAACACGAGAAAACAGTGTAAGGTCACTAAGGTTGAGGAGTATATAAATAAGGTTAAAGCAATAACACAATAATATGAAGAACTTAGTTTCTACTCGGAATCCCGAGCCTATGCCTGGCATACTGACCCTTTTTGAGGATTGCAATTTTGTTCCTGTAAACCCGCTGAGTCCCTAACATCTCCGGATAGTCCCCTGCCTTAATTTAAACTTTCCAGTTGTCCAAACCTTTCTTCCTTTTGAATATGAAGCATCCAGCCTTCAAAGCCGATATCATGGTCATAAGTGGCCTGCCCCATCCTAAACCTGGTCCCATCCCAGGAACTAAATTTACGTTAATGAAGCATGCCCCCGACTGTAAGAACAAACCGGCCCAATTTGCTCAATATGTCCAAGTGATACGGATGAAAATGCAGTAAAACTCTGGAATTGGCCTGAATATGATGGGTTGTGTTACAAGACTGAAAGATGTGGCTATTTGTCTAATGGAAGCGACAAACAATTGAACAATAATCAAGATGGTTAATTATCTTTACTTAACCCTATGGTTTTGCAATGTTTTCTGCCTGGGGTCACTGTCAGGATCCAGGCCAACAGTACGAACCAGTCCAGGGATTTCCAGTCGCAAATGAGGTGAGCGGTGTTTTTTTTTTATTGGGATGGTCGGAACCGGACTGAACCATGATGCAAGTTACAGGTAAACCAAATTATATCCAGCGGCCTCACGATCCCAAAAGCCATATGCCAGTCCTGATATGGTTGATTGGAACCAGGATAGCCAACGGGGGCGGAACCTACCTCATGTACTTATCCGACGACCACTGCTGGACAACTTTTCCCGAAAATGGGGACAGGCAATTCCCAGCACTTCACCTTTGAGACGAGGAACAAGAAAGCAAAATCTCCCAGGGACATACACCTGGCCCTTGCTTTAACTGTTGAAATGTGGCCTATGCGGAGTAATAAGTTTTTAATGGTAGCTCGGAACTGATGTTGGGAATCGGCATGCTTTCATCCTATCAAAAGGAAAATCTACAAATATACACTGACTCTTAATTCTGCTTTTAAAATGATCTACGATGTTGGAGCTTTGTGCAAACATTGAAGATTTGTAACCACCCAAGGGGAGTGTTATAGTAATGCTATTTTGTCCAACCAATCTGACGCTTTTCAAGATGTTTAGCTCATACTAATAAAACTGATACTCTTTCTGATGTAGTGGGTAAGTATATGCAGCTGCCAAGTAGGCCGGCTTTCACCGCAAACTTCTGAACCCATTGGGTCCCCAGAAAAACCCGGTTAGACACAGAATAAGGACGGGTATGCCAGCTCTGGGTAAGGTACAGAAGTCACGGGGGAGTGAGACTGTCTGTTCAGTGCCAATTCACAATGTAAAGGTTGATTTATCTATTGCTTACTCACTGTAAGCAGGTTTAGTGTTTGGATCGTTTTCCATATTGTTTAGAAATTTGGAAGTAATTTGCAAATGACCATTTCTGAAATGATACAAGCACTTTATATCATATTATATTAAAATATACAACTGACTGAATTATCAAGTAATTTGAGTTCAGGCACAGACACTAAGAATAAATGTCTTTGCTTTGTGTATGCAGCTTATATAAATGCACACTAGTTGATTTGATTTATCTTCGTAAGGGGCTGTTAGATGAAAGGAGGAGTGTCTGGCTGAGCTATTATCTTCAATTAGACATTTGATACTGAACAGTGCAATCTCTAGTGCAAAGTTTAGAATGAATTAGCTTTTTGCCAGTGTGGGCGATATATTTACACAAGTGGGCTACATGAGTTTGATTAATTTGAGAATTATTTATTTCAAAATATCTCTTCGGACTTCTAGCCTGCTGAAGGGGACAAATTATGGCCTCAAATAGAGTACTCCCACGATATTCAAACCAGAATATAGGTGACTTCTACTACATTAGTTTGTGTTACTTCTTTGCTGATGCATATTTTAATTGAGGATGTGTATATTGTATACACATACATACAAGGAGGGAATGGTTTATAATTTATTACAATGGACACTCCATGGCCTCATACGCTGATGGGAAGGACCATCCAGGTCCTCCTCACGAACCCAACCGTTGCTTAGGTCGCCGACCGTTCTGCCTGAGTTCATCTCCATCATTGCAAGCTCATCAGGCAAGCCACTTGCAAGGGGGGTGGAAGTGAAGAGATAATAATGATAGAACTTGCCCTACTGTGTGGGCTTGCCATTGCCAGCTTTGGAGCACAAGGAGGGACAGTTTACCTGTGCGATCCTGAGCAACCAGAGACTGTGCACCATCTCTGCCAGGAAGATGTCCTTGTTTGCCGAGAGACTGAATGTTACGAAGAATGACGAATGCAGTGGTCAACTGCATCAAAAAAAATTGACCAGTTCATTTACAGAACAAATCTAAATGGTCTTTATCCTCTAAAGGTGTTGTGTGCCAGTGTAATTTCATTTGTGCTATGGGCATCGCTGGTAAGCCATGTCCCCTTTCAGATAGATCATGTAGTAAAAGAGGAAAGGTGGGATGCTATCCTTCACTAACAATTTGTTTCTCGAAACCCATAATAACATATTTGGAGAGGATGAAGTTACACCTTTACTTCAGCAATAGATTCCCAGACCTCTTTTATCCTTCCAAATCCTAACATGGGGGTATCGAATAGTTCTAAAGTATTTACAGGATAATGGACTTCCTACAGTAAATCCGCAATATCCTATCCAAATTGTTACAACAGTAAGGGATGGGGGTGCTTGGATTGGAGTGTACCTATGTAAAATTGCCTACAAGTATCCCCTGTGCTATGCCTAAATTTATCAGATGTCTCTGTTTCCCTGAAAAAAGGACCCCATATCCTAAAGGAGGAATGTGTTTCTATTACCTCTGGTATTCAAACCCATTGTGGGGTGGTTTACCACAACCAACTTCATTATGATACACCTAATTGCACTCATATTTTCCCAGTTTTTGGATGGGTAGAACCATTCTGCGATGTCGACCACGTTTCTTATCAAGTGACCCACCTCATTAGACTGAATGATTTCCAGCCTTTATGTTCGGGACCAAATTATGTAATCAAGGATTACCCAGGTACCTCAGGAAGTCGCAGCAGGTCAGGCAGCATCTAGGAAACAGGAGAATCGACGTTTCGGGCATTAGCCCTTCTTCCTGAAGAAGGGCTAATGCCCGAAACGTCGATTCTCCTGTTCCCTAGATGCTGCCTGACCTGCTGCGCTTTTCCAGCAACACATTTCCATCTCTGATCTCCAGCATCTGCAGACCTCACTTTCACCTCAGGAAGTCACAAAGATAGGCCCGCTTTTCATTGGGAAGGTCCCTCCATTATCTATACTAAATCTGGATATTATTATTCAGTTATAGTAAGGCATCTTGTCATGAATATAGCAAGTACTCCACAAGTTGTAGCTGTAGAAGCATAATTTCCAACTCCTGTTCCCTGTCCATTTACCTGGCACCGAGATTCAAATTCGCGTGTTAAACTTTCAGTTTCTTCTGACTTTTGTGCAGAATGGAAGGATCCAAAGTTTCTAGCAAATAGTAAAACTCACTCATTAACATATGCAGCACTTAGTGTTCTTTCCGAAAGAGGTTCTTCAGGAGTTATTAATTATCAAAACATTTGTGGACCCACAATCTCATGAAATGAGACAACTGCTCCCTAATAGAAATAAGGGACGAGCTTTCAGAATTGTGCCTATTTCCCCAACAAAACCGCTATGCTCTCGATTACATTATTGTGAAGGAAGGTGGCGTTTGCATCATAGTCAAAGGAAAATGCATCATGGGGATCACTAACTTTATCGAAAACATTACTGGACATATCGATAGCATCAGCACTTCTGTCAACCAAATGAATGAAGGTGCAGGGTGGGGAGACTGGGGTTTTGGTTTATGGTACAAAGGGCTTATCAATATGGCTACGTATGCTGCTATTGTTCATTTGATCATTTTGTTAGTATTGCTATTGATAAGTGTATTATTGCTAAAATATTAATTTCTATTCACAACATTGGTTGCACCCAGAAAATGCTAATTCTCCACTTTGATGATGATGAGGAAGCATCATCGCCTGTCCCTGATTCCTCTTCAGAGGAAGAGAAAGGATTGCAGTCTTCCACTGCCATCGAATTGCATTAATTTGGTCCATGCCTTTATGGTGTGGTCATAGAATGACCAACGCAGGGAATGAGGATATTTAATTTGGATTTAGCTGTTGTCAGATGCAAGAAATATATGTAGATTTTTATTAACTACGAAATGGCTTTTCAATTTAAAATAACGCAACATAATGGCTGAAAGTAAGAACTTGACTCTGTGAACTTGTGCTGCTGCTTTGTTGAGTTAAGCTAAATAGAAGATAAGAGATTATAATGGATTTTCATAATATGAATTATAAGACAGTGATTTCGTATTTGAGGTAAACTTGAACCAGTAAACATGCATATAACCATCTGTTTCCCTTGAAATATCATTGGATTAGCTTGTCGTCAATCATGTCACTATATTACAGTTGATTGGACTTTTCTGCTAATTAAGATCCTTTTCCCAGGAAATATCATTGGATTAACCTGCTGTAAATCAAGTCACCTTATTAGATATGATTGGTCTTTTCTTGTAATTCAGACTGTACTACCTACAAAAAACATAAATAATGTGTAATTGTCAAATGTATTTGCACTATTTCTCGACGGAGCACAGAAACTTTGAACCTCCGTGTTGCTTGGCAAATCTCCCCCAGGCTACTTCTATTTATTAATTTATTAAACGGGTAACCTTGTTTTAAACAGATTGTACTCCAAGTCATTCTTTTGACGACTCCTAAAACTAAGAGGGCCTACAACGGGGTATAAATCTTCACTGCAACAGGACCTCCCTGTTCTTATGTCTCGAATGGTAAAGGCACATATCCTATACGCCTTCTAAACGACCCTATTAACCTGTCCTGCTACCTTTAGAGATCTGTTAACATGCTCCTCAAGATCTTTTGGTTCCTTTGCCCGACCCAGTGTCTTATTATTCATTGAGTACTGCCTGGTCTTGAAGCTTCAAGTAACCGGTATCACCTACAGGTTTATCAGGGTTACATTCCACCTGTCATTGATCTGCCCTTTCACCAACCTATCTATATCGGTTTGTCACCTCACAATATTTTCCTCACTGTCAAACATCTGATCAATATTTGTGACATGGCAAACATATTTATCATCCCCACCCATACTCAGCCCCTACAGCACACACATTCGCAGACACACAAGCATACTCTGACACACACAAACTCAAACACACACACTCACTCACATACAGACACAACACACACACACACACGCACACGCGTGTGCATGCACAAACTGGCACATTCTTCATTATCATTCATGAATATCACCAACAGTAACGGACCCAACATTCATCCGAGTCGTACACCACTTCATCTGATCACCAGCCTTCAATTACACATCCAGCTTTCTATCAACACCCTCTGCCTCCTCTGACTGAGCCAATTTTGGAACCAAATTGCTAATTAATTGTGGATGCCATGTGCTTTTACCTTCGTTATCAATCTCCCATGTGCTGCCTTGTCAAATGCCTTGGTGAAAACCATATCCACTGCATCAGTTGCCCTACCGTCATCGACAGACACGGTCAACTACTCGAAAAGTCCCACTAGATTTGTGAGCCATTTCATCTCTGTAACAATGCCACAGAGACTGATCTCGCCTTGCCCTTCAAAATGGAGATCAATTCTCTCCTTCAGAATTTTCTCTAATAGTTTCCCGTGCACTGGGAATCACTGACGTGTAATTCCAGGTCAATCTCCACCACCTTTCTTGAAAAGTGGAAACATATCAGCTGTGCTGAAGTCCTCTGTGTCATCGGGTAGCTGAAGAGGAATTAAAAATTTGATCATAGTACTTGTAATTTCCACCATCATCGCCTTGGTTATAGCTCCCGCAGACCTCAGGACTTGTCCACTTTTACACTCACCAAACCTACTGTATAGAATAGAATCCCTACAGTGTGGAAACAGGCACTTCGGCCCAACAAGTCCATGCCGAACCTCCGAAGGGCAACCCATTCAGGCCCACTCCTCCGCCCTAATATTCTACACCGAGCCGCAACGAATGCACCCAACCTTGTCTTACCCGAACACGATGGGCACTTTAGCTTGGTCAATTCATCTAACCTGCACATCTTTGGATTGTGGGAGGAAACCAGAGCACCTGGAGGATCAAGACATTCCAACGCCTTCATGAAAGAAAGAATTCTTCATGAAACACTCATAATGTGGAAGAATGTGGCATATTACACACACACATTCAAGCACACGCATGACAGATGTGCCTCTCACACGTATATTATTCTTCTACCTTTCTACTTAATACCTTACTTTGCACAGGAAAACAGTTCACTCGGCGTATCCATGATTCCTTCAGGCTTCCCACTGAGCAAATACATGAACCCATTTCAATCAGAGGTAACATAAATGATTTCACAATCGTTCACAGTCAATCCAATTAAATGAAATTTTCAGCCCCATTATGTCTACATTCTCATTTGGTAGAAATCAAATAATGAGAAATGAATATTACACACAATGTTAAATAACAAAACAGAAAACCTTTATTTTGTTTATTGGAACAAAAGTATCACGTTTGGGTTCGAAATATTCAGATACTTCCAAAGTATTATGATGGACTCAGGTCGTCTTATCATGATTAGAGTGGTGCTGGAAGAGCACAGCAGGACAGGCAGTATCCGAGGACCAGGAAAATCGAAGTTTCAGACAATAGCCCTTCGTTCTGATGAAGTGCTTTTGCCCGAAACGTCGATTTTCCTGCTCCTCAGATGCTGCCTGACCTGCTGTGCTTTTCCATCACCACTCTAATCTTGACTCTAATCTCCAAAATTTGTATCACCACCTCTGACAAGTCTTATCATGATGGATTCCGGAACTTCAGTTTAATGTGTAATTGGAATTGTGCCTCAAATACTACTATTGTCAATTGTTGTAAAATCCCATTGTTTCACTAATGTCCTTTTGGGGAAAGAAAACTACTGTCTCTACCTGGTCTGGTCGACGTGTGACTGGTCTGTTTGTTGGAGGTCAGCCATTTAAACTCCAGGACTTCACTTCTGGCGTTCCTCAAGACTGTGTCTGAGGCCTAATTGTGTTTAGTGACTGAATAACTGCCACTCCCTCAATCATAACATCATAAGTCAGAATCCGTCAACACAATTGGTTGTACGACTGATGTGAGATGTAGAGAATCAAGGTAATCTTTCGTTTCAACTTGCCAACTGCCGTGTGTTTCTCTCTCTCTCTCCCTCTCTCTCTCTCTCCCTCACCCCTCTCTCTCGCTCCGTCTCTCACCACACCCCTCTCTCTCCCTCTCTCTCACCTTCTCTCTCTCCCCTTCTATCATTTTCTCTCCCCCTGTATCCCCTCTCTCTCCCTGACTCCCTCTCTCTCCCCTATCTCCCATCTCTCTCCTCTCTCCCTCCTTCTCTCTCCTCCTTCTCTCTCCCCTACTCAATCTCCCCTCTCTCTCCCTCCGTCTTCCCTTCTCTCTCCTCCACTTTTCCTTTCTCTCCCCCTCTCTCCCACTTCCTCTTTACCTCTCTCCCCTCTCTCCCTCCTTCTCTCTCCTCATTTTCTCTCCCCTACTCAATCTCCCCTCTCTCCCTCCCTCTTCCCTTCTCTCTCTCCCACTCTTCATTTCTCTCCCCCTCTCTCTCACTCTCTTCCTCTCTCTCCTCTCTATCCCTCCCCACCCACCCTCTCTTCCTCTCCCTCTGACAATCTCTCACTCCCTCCCTCTCTTTCTTTCTCTCCCTCCCTCTCCCTCTCTCTTCCTAACCCTCTCTTTCTCACTCCCCCTCGCCCCCTTTCCTTCTCCCTCCGTCTCCCTCCCTCCCTAACTCTCTCTCTATCAGTCTCTCTCTCACCTCCTCCCTCTTTCTCTCTCTCCCACTCTTTCTTTGGGGCGGGGGGGGGGGGGAAGTAAACGTTGAAACTTTGTAACGCCCAAAGTAGCCTTCTCAACCATCAACTATTTCTGCTGATGAATGTTCAATTTCCTGGAGAAATGTCTGATAGGTCTTTCTATTTTCTTGCCGTCTTTTTGCAGGGGCACAGCACCAGCACTCGCATCCAGCCAGTTTGAATGATTTTACGTATTTAGGTGTGGCAAAAACCAGGGTAATGGTTAACATAGTTTTCAGGCTATCAAATGCTTTCTGACAGTCCGTTGTGCAGTGAAACATCTTTCCTTTCTTTCGCACTTCAGTGAGTGGAGCAACCACAAAGGCTAAAATTTGAGACAAATTTCCGAGAAAATCGACTCAATCCTAGGGAACCATAGTACAGGTCATTTCATCAATGGTATGTGAAAGTCCTCAAATACCATTGATTTTGTATTGCATGGGGTCATTTGTCTATGTCCAATAACATGACCCAGGAAGGTGACTTGAGCTCTGTCCAATTCACCTTTAACCAGGTTTATCACCAAACCTGCCTCCCACAGTCATCGAGTATAGAGATGTACAGCATGGAAACAGACACTTCGGTCCAGCCCGTCCATGCCGACCAGATATTCCAACCGCATGGCCAGCACCTAGCCCATAATCCTCCAAACCCTTCCTATTCATATACACATCCAAATGCCTCTTAAATGTTGCAATCGTACCAGCCTCCACCATTTCCTCTGGCAGCTCATTCCATACACGTACCACCCTCTGCATGAAAACTTTGATGTTTAGGTGTCTTTTATGTCTTTCCCCCTCACCCTGAACCTGTATCCACTAGTTCTAGACTCCCCAACCCCAGGGAAAAATCTTTGCCTATTTACCCTATCCATGCCCCTCATGATCTTATAAACCTCCATAAGTTCTCCCCTCGGCTTCCGACGCTCCAGGGAATACAGCCCCAGCCTGTTCAGCCTCTCCTTATAGCTCAAATCCTCCATCCTGGCAACATGCTTGCGTTTTTTTTTCTGAACCCTTTCAAGTTTTACAACTTCTTTCCGATAGGAAGGAGACCAGAATTGCATGCAATATTCCAACAGTGGTCGAAGCAATGTCCTGTACAGCCGGGACATGAGGTGGTAAATGCTGTACTCAAAACTCTGACCAATAAAGGAAAGCATACCAGACGCCTTCTTCACTATCCTATCTACCTGCGACTCGAGTTTCAAGGAGCAATGCAACTGCACTCCAAGGTCTCTTTGTTCAGCAACACATCCTCGGACTTACAATTAAGTGTATAAGTTGTGCCAAGATTTGTTTTCCCATAATGCAGCATCTCTCATTTATTTGAATTAAAATCCATTTGTCACTTCTCAGCCAATTGGCCAATCTGGTCAAGATCCTGTTGTAGCCTGAGGTAATTGACAAAAAGAAGACGAACCAGCACCGATCCATGCAGTGCTCCACTGGTCACAGGCCTCCAGTCTGAAAAACAACCCTCCACCACCACCCTCTGTCTTCTACCTTTCAGCCAGTTCTGAGTCCAATGCCTCATTCCCCCATGTATTCCGTGAGATTTCACCTTTCTAATCAGTCTCCCATGAGGAACCCTATCGAACGGCTTACTGAAAGTCCATATGGATCACATACTACAGCTCTGCCCTCGTCAATCCTCTTTGTTACTTCATCAAAAAACTCAATCAATTTTGTGAGACATGATTTCCCATGCACAGAGCCATGTTGACCATCCCTAATCAGTTTTTGCCTTTCAAAATACATGTACAACCTTTCCCTCATGATTCCCTCCAATAATTTGCACACCACCGATGTCAGGCTCACTGGTCTATAGTTCCCTGGCTTGTCCTTACCATCCTTCTTGAATAGTGGCACCACGCAAGCCAACCTCAAATCTTCTGGCACCTCATAAGTGACTATTAATGACACAAACATCTCAGTACGAGGCCCAGCAATCACTTCTCTAGCTGCCCATAGAGTTCTAGGGTACACCTGAGCAGGTCCTGAAGATTTATCCACCTTTACCCGTTTCAAGACATCCAGTACTTCCTCCTCTAACTCTTCCATATCCTTTTCCACAGTATATACTGTTGCAAAATATTCATTTTGTATCCCCCCTCCCCCCCCCCCCCACATTTTCTGCATCTCCACACAAACGCCGCCTTGCTGATCTGTGAGGGGGCCTATTCTCTCCCTAGTTAGCCTTTTGTCCTTAATGTATTTGTAAAAACTCTTTGGATTCTCCTTAATTCTATTTTCCAAAGCTATCTCATGTCTTCTTTTTGCCCTTCTGTTTTCCCTCTTACGTATACTCCTACTTCCTTTATACTCTTCTGAGGATTCACTCGATCTATCCTGTCTATACCTTACATATGCTTTCTTCTTTTTCTTATTCAAACACTCAATTTCTTTAGTCATCAAGCATTCCCTATACCTACCAGCCTTTCCTTTCACCCTGACATGACTATACTTTCTCTGGCTTCTTGTTATCTCATTTCTGAAGGCTTCCCATTTCCCAGCCGTCCTTTTACCTGAGAACATTTGCCCCCAGTCAGCTTTCGAAAGTTCTTGCCTAATACCATCAAAATTGGCATTTCTCCAATTTAGAACTTCAGCTCTTAGATCTGGTCTATCCTTTTCCATCATTATTTTGAATCTAATAGAATTATGGTCACTGGCCCCAAAGTGCACCCCCACTGACACTTCAGTCACCTGTCCTTCCTTATTTCCCAAGAGTAAGTCACGTTTTGCACCTCCTCTAGTAGGTACATTCACATACAGAATCAGAAAATTGCCTTGCACGCACTTAACAAATTCGTCTCGATCTAAACCCTCAACACTATGGCAGTTCCAGTCTATGTTTGGAAAGTTAAAATTCCCTCCTATAACCACCCTATTATTCTTCCAGATAGCTTGTAACTTCTTCTTACAAGTTTGTTTCTCAATTTCCCTCTGACTATTTGGGGATCTATAATACAATTCTAATAAGGTGATCGTCCCTTTCTAATTTCTCAGTTCCACCCAAATAACGTTCCTGGATGTATTTCTGGAACTATCTTCCCTTAACACAGCTGTAATGCTATCCCTTATCAAAAATGCCACCACCCCCTCCTCTCTTGCCTCCCTTTCTATCCTTCCTGCAGCATTTGTATCCTGGAACATCAAGTTTCCAGTCCTGCCCATCCCTGAGCCATGTTTCTGTAATTGCTACGATATCCCAGTCCCATGTTTCTAACCATGCCCTGAGTCCATCTGCATTACCTGTTAGGCACCTTGCATTGAAATAAATGCAGTTTAATTTATTAGTACTACCTTGTCCCTGCCTGCCCTGAATGTTTGACTCGCTTCTGTTCTCAACTATACCAGTATCAGATTGATCTCTTTCCTCACTATCTGCCTGGGCCCCATCCTCCCCAACTTCCTACTTGAAATCCTCCCGAGAAGCTCGAGCAAATTTCCTTGCCAGTATATTAGTCCCCTTCTAATTGAGGTGCAATCCGTCCTTCTTTTACAGGTCACTTCCACTCCAAAAGAGATTCCAATGGTCCAAATTTGCGAATCCATCTCCCATGCACCAGCCCCTCAGACATACATTCATCTGCTCTATTCTTCTATTCCTGACTTCGCTAGTTCGGAGTACTGGGAGTAATTCAGATATTACTACTCTCGAGGGCCTCCTTTTTAAATTTATGCCTAACTCCCTGTAATGTCCCTTTAGAATCTCAGTCTTTTCCCTTCCTATCTCGTTTGTTCCAATGTGTGCAATGACTTCCTGCGGCCCCCTCTCTCCCTTGAAAACACTCTGCACCCTCTCTGAGGCATCCTTGATCCTAGCACCAGGGAAGCTTAACACCATTCTTACTTTTCGTTGCTGGCCACAGAAGCGTCTGTCTATATCTTGGACTAGAGCGTCCCCTAACACAATCGATCTCTTGGAAACCGACGTAGCCTCATTGCATTTGAGCCAGTCTAGATCCTAGAAACTAAACGGTTAATGCTACATTCCTCTGAGGATCCATCACCCCTAACATTTTCGAAAACAGCATGCTTGTTTGAAATCGGGATAGCCACAGAATGCTCCTGAACTACCTACCTACCTGTGATAACTTTCCTGGAGTTACACCATCTATGTGACCGTATCTGTGACTTTTCTAACTTCCTGCAACTGCCATCCATCACACACCCTTGCTCTTGTAAATTCCTCATTTTCTCTCCAACGATCCAATCGATCTGATAGAGTTCACAATCAATGCATATATTGCAGATATAAACTGCAAATACACGTAAACTCTCCCTAAACTACCGCAATCGGCAAGAACAGCGTATCACTCAACTAAAGCCCACTTTTTTTTCTTTTTTCAATACAAGGACCAAGAAAATAGCCCATTCTCGTCCCTCTACAAAACACCACTCCAGGCTAACTTAATACTTATGGCTTATATTCTTAAGTTTAATCAAGAGACATATATTAATAAAACATATTATCAAGAAAAGAACCCAGTTAACTCACTACTGCAAAGTTACTGTACGGCCACATTTAAAATATTCACTTATCTGTTTATGTGCAGTGACCCCTCCCAAACAGGTTCCTCCAAGGTCAGTAGCGAATTTCGCTGTTTGTTCATTTTCCCAGACGGACTCTGATGTCCAGCGATACATGAATTCAAACAGTAAAGACAGTAATTGTGCAGATTCATTGTGGTGAAGTCTCTCTCTCTCTGTCTGTCCCTCTCTCTCTCTCTCTGTCTCTCTCTCTCTCTGTCTCTCTCTCTGTCTCTCTCTCTCTCTCTGTCTCTCTCTCTCTCTCTCTTTCTCTCTGTCTGTCTGTCTGTCTCTCTCTCTCTCTCTCTCTCTCTCTCTCTCTCTCTCTCTCTCTCCTGCACTGACCTCATCTTGTATTTCCTTTGTATGTTCCTGTCCCTTTTACAAGTGCTGTTGGTTTCAATTAATTTTCCAAAGTTCCAAAACATCGCAACAGCATACAAAACAGTAATTGTTGCTCCTGGAATTTGAGGAAATCACCTTCAACACCTCAAATACCTCAAAAAAGGAGCAACTTGTTACGGTCAGAAATTGATCCCGTCCTTGAACTTTGATTACCCAGAGAGATTTCACAAATGAGAATGTGGAACAGACTAAACCATTTTTGTTTTTTTTGCGAAGCCACCATTTGAAGGTCCTCAATTCCTGAAGCAGTCCATGTTCAAATGGTGCAAGACCTGGACAATCAGATCTTGCAGCATGACCATCTCGAGCAAGGTCCTTGTGTTTCAATGGCATTATCAAGATTAAGTTCCCGACAGTTACCATTGATCAGAAATTGAACAGGCGTAGCCAAACAAATCCTGTGGGTCCAACAGCACTTCAGATGCTGGGAATCCTGCAGAGAGTGTCTTACTGCGGAGCTCTTCCCATTTCCTCTTGGCCAAAGCTTGCTCAGCATCTACAAGATACCTGAGTGACAGAGTGCCCACAGCATCTGGTCCACCATAAACTCCTCCCCAGGCAGCAGCTGTATGGAGACCCTCAGCCTCTCAAACAGGAAACCCCAGGATTGGCTCAGTGAGAATAACTGGAGATCCAGGATCTCCGAGATCACAAACGTGACGTAGTCCTGAACCGACAGCTCCACCATAACTTCAGCTAAAGGAAACAAGTGGAAACGCAACTGCAGTCTGAGGTGAAACTAAGAAGCCACAACCTAAATAATAGATGATGGGTGGAGTGAGTCAGCAGGAGAGTCCGTGATTCTCTGACAGACAACAACCTGCTCAGTGACACCACTCAGCTCCTGATCTCATTCTAGCCTTAGTCCAAACATGGACTAAAAGAGCTGAATTCTAGAAGTGGGGTGAGGCTGACTGTACTTAACTTCAAGGCTACATTTGGCCTGGTGTGGCTTCAAGGAGCCTGAGCAAAACTGGATGCAATGGAAATCGGGGGAACTCTCCACTGGATGGAGTCATCCCTGGCAGAAAAGAAGAAAGTTGTGGTTCTTTGAGGTCAGTCACCACAGATGCAGGGCTTCTTTCTCCTCAAAGGAGTGTCTTAGGCCTAACCATCTTCAGTAATTTCATCAATGGACTCCCCTCCATCACAGGGTCAGACATGGGGACATTTGCTGATGATTACATTGTGTACAGCAGCATTTGCGACTACTCAGGTACTGAAGTAGTCCTTATCCAAATGCAGTGAGACCGGGGCAATATCCAGGCTTGGGATGAAAAGTGGTAAATCGCATACATGACACATAAATGCAAAGCAGTGATCAACTCTAACAACAGAGAATCACATAATCGCCCTGTGACATCAATGGGGTTACCGTTGCTGATTCTTCAACAATCAACATGTTGAGATTAGCATTGACCAGCCTCTGAAGTTGACAATCCATTTAAATACAATGGTGATAAGGCAGGACAGAAGCGAGGAATACTGCAGGGAATAACTCACTTCCTGACTTCCACCTGTCCACCATCTGATAGGTCCAAATCAGGAGTGTGGTGGACAACTCCCCATTTGCCGAGATGAGTGAGGCTGCAACAACACTCAAGAAGCTTGACACTATCCGGGATAAAACAGTTCACTTGATGGCCACTACAACCACCTTATTTCCACCACTGACTCTCAGTAGCAGCAATATGTACCAACTACCAGATGCATTGCAGAAATGCACCAAATTTCCTCAAATAATATACCTTCCAAACCCACATCATTACAAAGGGTATGGGCAGCAGATACATGGAACCACCATGCACTACAAATTCCCATCCAAGTCAATCATCTTCCTTGATTGGAAATATATCACCTTTCTGTAAGTATCTCTGCTTCACATTTCGTCATTAGAGACAAAAAAACGTCGACATCTCCACCGCCTCTTCGCCCAGTCCTGAAGAACGATTGCATCCAAATCATCGATGTCTCCACCCGCTGATGCTATCTGGCTTGCTGTGTTATCCCAGTCTCCTGCCTGTCTATTTACAGCCCTTCATAACGGTATTGTGAGCCTATTACAGTACACAGAAAACAACAGTTCAGGAAAATACCTCACCAACACATTCTCAGCAACCACTAGAGATGGGCAATAAATGCTGACCCAACCAACGATGCCCATGAATGGATTAGGATTCATTAAAATTGTTGTCCAATCATGACGAATGGTGGACACAGGGTTTGATGTTTTTTGAGTGGAAGCTCGTTGGGTGTAGGCGGTACCTTGCTTGTTGTGAAGAATTGAAGTGATATGCTGTTTGGAATAATCTGTCAGTCTTTCAGAGGCACGGCCTAAGTACTTAGCATCACTCAGAAACTGAGATTCATATCCCAGATTACTCACATGCGAGATAGATAGAACAAATTTAATATGTCCTCGTATCTGGAATACTTGGAAACATAGTTAAATTATTGTCATGAAAACAATTAGGATGTAGAATATTTTCATTCGAGGGATAAATAATAGGATATTTTCAAAGTGCTTGGGCTAAGTAATAATTTGATCCTTGGTGCGATAAACAGACTCAGCTATGTTTTCATAAGATTTCAATCTGAAAATTGAATTCAACAAATGGGTGGATTTGTTCATTGGACAATCAAGTGACTATGATCAAAGCATTTATGATCTTCAATGATTACTCTTTGCTGTGAATGATACATACGATATTGCAAACATCTTCATAAAATTTCAAGTTTGTGTAACACACAATAATGTTAGTTGGGAGCATGCTGGCCTTTAATGTAGATGCACAATTCTGTTCAGACACTGGGATTGTGGAGCTAATATACACTGGATATTGTTGATGAGGGATTCCATGCAAGATGCCACATAATCCATCACTTTTCGAACACCTTCAGAAAGGGTATGCTCTAAAGTGTAAAATTATTAAGCTTACGTGACTCACTGGATGTCAAAAACATGGACGAACTTAAGAGACATTGGCAGCTCATTTGCATAAATGGTAAAAATTTCCCTGAGCCTTGTGCTGGTCCATTGGCCAATCTGCTCCACGCACTTCCCCCTTGTTCATAACAGATTTAAGTTCTCTATTGTGAGGAAATGTTTGAATAACTGTCCAGATCCATATTGGGAGCTGTCTGGAGATACTTAGGGGCTCGTCACTCTTTACCTGTGGTGCCAATGTTATCCAGGAAGACTATATTTAGATTCCGGCGTTTCAATCCGGTTATTGATGTATATGGTCGTGCAAAGATCATGTGCTTACTCATCTAAACATGATTCAGCTGTTTATTGCAATTATTGAACTGAGCAATAATCAGCTAGTGAGGATCGTTACTAAATTTAGCAATAATTTGCTGTGCATTCTGATTGTTGAAGTGAATAGTCTTCAACTGAATAAAACCGTGATTTTCGTTAGATCTTAAGAGCCAAAGAAACAAAGAGGGGTTTCTCATTATTGTATAAAATTTAATATATTTCTCACAGACTATTCCAGCAACAATCAAACATAGTCACGCTCACAGAATCCCACATTCCAGACAATGTCGCAGACAAAACTATGATAGTCGCAGGGTAGGTCCTATCCCACTGGCAGGACAGATCCTGCAGAGGTTGCAGCTCTGTGGGATACAGTCGGGGAGGGGGGTACCCTGGAAGTGCTCAGAATTGATGCCTGTCCCCAAGAATCCTTCTGGCATCAGGTTAAATACGAACTCAAAAACATTCTGCTGATTATCAATTACCGAATCCCTCAAATTTCCCTGTTTGAGCACAACATTGAATGTGGAAAGGACAGAGAATGGACTCTGTATGGGAGGCTTCAGTGTCCATCACCAAGACAGGCTTAGCAGCAGCACCTGCAGATTGTGCTGGCACACTCCAAAATGCATTGCCACGAATCTACCTGACCCACATTTTATAGTTGCTGCATTATGTGATGTGACACTGTCTCTGTGTGAAATGAGACAGACTTCAAACAGCTCGACCAACTTATGACGAGGTGTTCATGACGTTTAGTGGGCCACCTGCAGCATCAGAATTATACTTTGCACAGACAATCATAGACCATCTGCACAACATAGCTGACTGGAGGTTTTGGATAGCCTGGGGCGGTTTTTACTCTGAGGCATCAGAGGCTGAGGGTAGAATTTATCGAGGTTCATAAAATCATGAGGGGCATGGATAGGGTAAATAGTCAAGGTCTTCCACAGGGTAACGGAGTCCAAATCTAGAGGGCATAGATATAAAGTGAGAGGGAAAAGAATTGAAAGTGATCTGGCGGTGGTCTGTGTGTGTGGGCGGGGGGTGGGAATGGGTTAGTCCCTTGATGCAGAGGGTGATGTATATATGGAACAAAGACATTTGGATGGATACATGAATAGGAGTGTCAGGAGCAGGTGAGTGGTACCGGTTAATTTGGGAGTATGTTCAAATTGGACTGGATGCATGGAAGTATCTGATTCCATGCTTTATGACCCAATGGCTCTATGGTGGAAGCTGGTCAAATTACAACATTGAAAAGGAATAGGAAGTCTTCTGACTGGTTCAATGAATAGTACAACAGAACATACAAACAGCAGAACTGAAAAAGAACATACGAGGTTCCAACCTGGTGAAGCTACAGAACAGGACGACCTTTCTCTGCAACAAGTGACGGACAGAGCTAAGTGATCAAACAACCAATGAAACTCCGCTTTCCTTCCACTGATGCTGCCAGACCTGCTGTGTTCCACCAATAATTTCTGTTTTTGCATCGCATCAATGATCTGCAGATCCACGCTCTGGCATATTTACTCAAAAAAAGATGGTGGACAATTAAATCACTGGGTGAGAAGGCTGCTCTCCACCAACTAAACCCTCAGTTATGGGGGAGTCCAGGACATCAGTGCAAAAGATAAAGCTGAAGCATTTGCAACAATCCTCAACCGAAAATACCAAGCCATTCATCCATTTCAGCCTTCTCGTGAGGTCCCATGTTCACAGATCCCAGTCTCCAGCCAATTCAATTCACTCTCCCTCATGTTATGGAATTACAGGGGACACTAAATACTGAAAAGGTTGTGGGTCCTGACAACTGAAATATCGAAAACTTGACACCTGCTGAGCCAATGTTTTCTGATGCTGCAACAGCACTGGCATGGACCGAGAATGTGAAAAATTCCCAGGCATGTTTTACACAGAAAAATGAGGGCCAATCTGTTGTGAATTAACGTCTCATCTGTCCATTCTCTAACATGGAAATGGGAAGGAAGGTGTCATTAACAGGGCTATCAAGCAATACATGGTCAGCAATAACCTGCTTACTGATGGCCAGTTTGAGTGCCACAAGAGCCATTGATTACAGCCTTTTTTTCAAAGAAGTTAAACTCGAGACGAGAAGGTAGAGGAACTCCCCTCAACGTCATGGTACCACTTGACCAAGTGTGACACTAGGAGGCCAAGGAAAAACCACGGTCAATGAAAATCCAGAGAAAAGTCTCTGCAGGTTGCAGCAATAACTAGCAAGAAGGAAGACTGTTGTTTCGTGTGTGTGTGATCCAGCTCCCTCAGAGCCAGCTCTCAAAGTGAACAGAGACTCAGATCCTTCTGTTTGTGTTTTATGTCCCCACACTACCGCCAAATTGTGCTAGTGCTTATTTTTCTCCCGCACCCATGTTGTGTGTGTGCAGGTGTGAAGTCTGTTGTTATTGTTCATGTCAACAATTTCACCTTCAGGACATCTCTGCAAGAGTTCCTCTGGAAACATTCTGGCTCTAACCATATTCAACTGCATCATCAATGAACACCCATAGGCCCATCAATAAGCAATGTTAATATAGTGTTTTGAACGTAGCTGCTTTCCAAGTAGTTAACCCGGGTTCAATTACTGGCCATTGCATGGTTGCAATTTTAAATTGACTACCAAGAGGATTGATGAGGATAGGGCAGTGAATGTTGTCTATTTCGAGTTTACTAAGGTATTTGACAAGATCCCACATGACAGGCTAGTCCTGAATGTTAGGTCATATGGTATACAGGGAGAGATGGCAAACTGGATTCATAATTGACTCAATGTTATCATGTAGAGGGTAATTGTTGAAGGTCGTGTCTCGGACAGGTGCCCTGGTGCTAGTGGTGAGCCACAGGGTTTGGTGCTGGGACCTTCGGCATTTGTTACTTGTATAAATGATCAGCATGATGAGTAGGTTTGCAGATGATACAAAATTAGGAGGTATCATTGATAGCGAGGAAGATTGTCAAAGATTGCAGGGATGTGGGCTGACGATTGGCAAACACAATGCAATTCAGATAAATGTGAGGTGTTGCACTTTAGAAAGTCAATCCAAGGTAGAACTTACACTGTAAATGCTAAGGTCCTGAACAGTGTTGTGGAACAGAGGGACCCAGCAGTACAATTACAATTGTGAATACTGAGTCACAATTAAGTAGAATGAATGGCTTTGAGGTATGTTGGAAAGAGGTGTTGGAAATTCGGGAAAGGGTGAAAATAGATAAGTCCCCTGGGCCTGATGGCATTTATCCTAGGATTCTCTGGGAAGCAAGGGAGGAGATTGCGGAGCCATTGGCCTTGCTTTTCATGTCCTCGTTGTCTACAGGAGTAGTGCCAGAAGACTGGAGGCTCGCAAATGTGGTTCCCTTGTTCAAGAAGGGGAGTAGGCATAACCCTAGAAACTATAGGCTGGTGAGTCTCACTTCTGTTGTGGGCAAAGTCTGAGAGAGAATTGTAAGGGATAGGATTTATGAACACCTGGATAGGAATAATGTGATCAAGGATAGTCAGCATGGTTTTGTGAAGGACAGGTCGTGCCTCACAAACCTTATTGAATTCTTTGAGAAGATGACTAAGGAGGTGGACGAGGGGAAAGCAGTAGATGTAGTGTATATGGCTTTTAGTAAGGCGTTTGATAAGGTTCCCCATGGTAGGCTACTTCATAAAATACGGAGGTGTAGCATTGAGGGTGAGTTGGAGGTTTGGATTAGAAATTGGCTGCCTGGAAGAAGACAGTGGGTAGTAGTTGATGGTAAAGGTTCATCTTGGAGTGCCGTTACTAGCGGTGTTCCGCAAGGATCTGTTTTGGGACCATTGCTGTTTGTCATTTTTATAAATGACGTGGAGGACGGGTTAGAAGGTTGGGTGAGAAAGTTTGCGGATGATACGAAAGTCGGAGGATGTGGCAGGTTACAGCGGGATATAGATAAGTTGCAGAACTGGGCAGAAAGGTGGCAAATGGAGTTCAATGTAACTAAGTGTGAGTTGATTCACTTTGGTAAGAGTAACAAAAAGATGGGGTACTGGGCTAATGGTCGGATACTTGGTAGTGTGGATGAGCAGAGGGATCTTGGTGTCCACATACACAGATCTTTGAAAGTTGCCACCCAGGTAAATAGTGCGGTGAAGAAGGCATATGGCGTACCGGCTTTTATTGGTAGAGGAATTGAGTTCCGGAGTCTTGAGATCATGTTGCAGTTGTATAAGACTCTGATGCGGCCGCATCTGGAGTATTGTGTGCAGTTTTGTTCGCCATACGATAGGAAAGATGTGGAGGCACTGGAACGGGTGCAGAGGAGGTTTTCCAGGATGTTGCCTGCTATGGTAGGAAGATCGTATGAGGAAAGGCTGAGGCATTTGGAGTTGTTTTCAATGGAGAAAAGAAGGTTTAGGGGTGACTTGATAGAGGTGTACAAGATGATTAGGGGGTTAGATAGGGTTCACCTTTTTCCACATTTGGAGTCAGCTATTACGAGGGGGCATAGCTTTAAATTAAGGGGTGGTAGGTATAGGACAGATGTTAGGGGTAGGTTCTTTACTCAGAGAGTCGTGAGTTCATGGAATGCCCTGCCAGTAGCAGTGGTGGACTCTCTCTCTTTATGGGCATTTAAGCGGGCATTGGATAGGCATATGGAGGATAGTGGGCTAGTGTAAGTTAGGTGGGCTTGGATCACCGCAACATCGAGGGCCAAAGGGCCTGTACTCCGCTGTATTCTTCTATGTTCTATGTTCTATGTACATAGTCCTTGAATGTGGGGCCATAGGTAGACAGGATGGTGAAGAAGACATCTAGCATGCTGCCTTATATCGTTCAAAACAACGTTTATAGGAGTTGGGATATTATGTTACAGCTGTATAAGTCATTGGCGATATTGCACTTGGAATATTGTGTTCAGTTTTGGTCACCCTGTTGCAGGAAAGACGCAAATAATCCTGGAAAGATTTGCCAAGATGTTACCAGAATTAATCGACCTGAGTTATAGGGAGAGGTTGACCAGGAGAGGACTTTATTCCTTGGATTGAGGAGAATGAGGGGTGTCCCTATTGATGTGCATAAAATCATGCAGGGAAGACACAGATGGAATGTTTTTTAACCTTATTCCAAGGGGATAGGGAATTAAAAACTGGAGAGCATAGGTTGAAGTTGAGAAGGGAAAGATTTAGGAAGGATCTGAGGGGCAATTTCTTCACGCAGAGAGTGAATGGAATGAGTTGCCAGAGGAACTGGTTGAGGGAGGTATAATAACAACATTTAAACTTCATTTCAAAAGGTACATGGATGGGAAGGGTTTAGAAGGATATAGAAAAAATGCAAGCAATTGGAAGGAGCACATGGTCAGCATGCGGCAATTTGGGCCAAAGGTCCTGTATCCATGCTATATCCCACTAAACAATCCCCAGTAGTGCACCCATTCAGAAGCCTCTTCAATAGTGCAATGTACCTACCTCCTCCACTTCCTCTGGCAGCTTGTTCCGTCCACGCACCACTCTCTGGGTGAATAACTTGCCGCTCAGTTTCCTTTTAAATCTTTCCCCTCTCGCCTTAAAGCTGTGCCCTCTAGTTTTGGACGTCTCAATCTTGGGAACGAAACCTAGGCTCTTCACCCTATCCACATCCCTAATGCTTTTATAAATCTCTACAAGTCTTCCCCTCGGCCTCCGATGTTCCAGATAAAATCACCTTCAACTGACTCAGCCTCTCCGTATAGATCGAACTCTCCAGCCCTGGTAACATTCTTATAAATCCTTTCTGAACCCTTTCAAGTTTCATAATATCTTTCCTCTCGAAGGGAGACCAGAATTAAACGTAGTATTCCGAAAGTGGACTAACCAATGTCGTTTACAGCCGCAACTTGGCATTCCAATTCTTATACGCAAAGCAATGACCAATAAAAGCAAGCATGCCAAATGCCTTCTTCACAGTCCCGTTTATCTGCGATCAGTCTTTCAAGGAACTGTGAATCTGCACTCCAAGATCTCTTTGTTTGGTATCACTTCCCAGGACCTTACCATTAAATGTGTAGGTCCTACCCTGGTTTGCTATAAAAAAATGGAACATCTCACATCTATCTGAATTGAACCCCATCTGCCACTTCTCAGCCCATTGGCCCATCTGATCAAGGTGCATTGGACTCTAAAGCAATCTTATTCGTTGTCCAGTACACCTCCAATATTGGGGTCATTTGTAAATGTACTCACCATCCCCTCGGCAATGACATCCAAGTCACAAAGGAGTTTGCAGGATTTATTGTGTCACGTCTAGATCTGAACTCCAAACTTTCCAAACTACGTGTGAATATTGTACAGGTGCTGCACATATTATGAAGAATGACTCTTGGTACGGGGATATCAGCTCTGGTGATAGATTTGAGAAGCTTGGCATTTCTGTTTCGGTTGCAAGTGTTTTTTTTTTAAAATAGGTGTCCTCACAATTGTGGGTCATCTGACCAGAGAAAATGGATTTAAAAGTACCCGACTCTCAAAGAGCTGGAAAACAAACGGACACTCAGGTTATTGTCAAAAGAGCAAATGGAAGAATAAGATGATTTTTAAAGTTTAAAAGAACACATATTTTCTGAGGATGTAAAATGAACCGTCCGAGTCTGGCTTTGCACTATGTTATGCCAGAATGCGATTGAATCAGTAACTGACATAATCAAATTAATGCCACGACAGAAGAGTGACAATGAGGTGACAAGAATTTCTCCTGCAGAGTTAGGGTAGGGACATGGTACAATGAAAGTTCAATTGCATTGCTGCAAGTAATCCAGGGTAATGTAAATTATTTGCTACATGGGTAATAATGGCCTATTCTAGAGAAGGTTCGCTACTGTTAGAGAGTCTTACCATAAATTGTGACTACTGAAATCACTGAAGCAATGTGAAGTACATTCTCTCAACACCACTTTGCTGGACAAAAATCAAATACTAATTATAAAGCAAACTTAGATTTAAGCGGTGCATTAAAGCTCAGGAAAGCATAGTTAATGCAGCAAACAATGTTAATTATAGACTGGAAAGCAATACAATATATTTATCTAAGGGCAGCTTAATTAAAACAACAAACTGCCTCTTTGTTCGTAAAGTAGTGGGATTTAAGTTTTTCTATTGAGACACGGTCCACACGTCCTCCAAGTTATGTGACCCACAACAATTAACAAAGCTCAATGAGGTCAGACGTATCCAGCCACAGTTTAATTTCTGTGACAAGTATCTTCTCCAAACTCAGAATTATAAAATTGGCATCATTATAGTTGCGACATCAATCTCCCCGCGGATATCGGACAGAACATAAGGATCTCGGAATAGAATACCTACAACGTGGATACAGGCCCAAAAAGTTCACAACGACCCTCTGAAGAGTAATCTGCCCAGACCGATACCCCCTACCCTATGTTTACCCCTGACTAATGCATCTAACCTTCACATCCCTGAACACTATGGACAATTTAGCATGGCCAATTCACCTAACCTGCAAATCTTTATATTGTGGCCGAACACCGGAGCACCTGTTGGAAACCCACGCAGACACAGGGAGAAAGCGCAAATTCCACACGGACTGTCGCCCAAGGCAGGAATCAAACTCAGGTCCTGAGCGCAATGATGCAGTAGTGCTAACCACTGAGACACTATGCCAGTCTGGAAAAAGCCACAGAATGCAATACCTCAGAATTTAGTGTTTGCATATCACGTGCAACAACAAAGACTTACCAATCCTCTCTAAAAATGCAACTGCCAATTAAATATGCCAGGAAAGTTTCCAACATGCTCCTTGCCATCAATGGTGTTTCTGGTAACTGTCCACAAACATTTACAATTGTAGATGATATATCCTCTCTTTCTCCTTGTTAATTAAGAAATTTGCATTCTGATATAGTGCGCAGTGTTAGACCTATGACAAGTTGCAATATCATCCAGTTAAATTATATATTGTAAAAATTCTTATAGTGTTGTTTCATTGCCTCAACTGATTTAGCAGGTTTACAACATCATTGCACTTAGTCAAATGCTATGAACTCCTGAATCAAACCTCAGAACTAGAGGTTACTTTCTAGGAATGCATGATTTGAATGTCAGCAGTTATAGAACTGCAATGGAGTTTGGTCACTCAAAGCAGTGGATCTTGCAAACCCAGTATTATTACATTCCTGCGAATATTTATTTTTGTGTATTTGTATTGATAGCAGCACATTTATTCCTTCCTACTTTAGGTAACACTACAATAAAAAGGTTTAGAACTGATTAATCTCCTTTTTCCAGTGTGGGTATCAGGTTCTGTTTGCTTTGACTGTTGAATATTAAGTATCCCGTTGTCAGCGTGGATAACTATTGAGGTGTACATGTGAAACTTTTCATTTTTGGGAAGGATGAAGATTTGAGGAATCATTTTCTTCATATTGAATCATACAGCACAGAAAAATCCCATTTGCCCACTTGTTCATGCAGATCAGATATCTTAGTTAGTTTTGTCCCATTTGCCAGCATTTGGCCCAAACCCCCTAAATCCTTCCTTTTCATTTACCCACACCTTTGAATTGTTCTAATTTTAACCACCTCCGTTACATTCTCTGGTAGCTTGCTCCATACCTGTCTTGACAGAAAGTGGTAATCTGCAGTTCTAATCTGCTGTTGGCTGATAGAACAAAGAACAAAGAAATTTTGCAGCCCAGGAACAGGCCATTCGGCCCTCCAAGCCTGAGCCGATCCAAATGATCTGACTGAACCTGTCGGTCAATTCCTAAAGCATCTGTATCCCTCTGCTCCTCACCTACTCATTCATCTGGGCAGACGCATCTTAAACGAATCTACCGTGCCTGCCTCTACCACCTCCACTGTCAACGCATTCCAAACGCACACCACCCTCTGTGTGAAGTACTTACCACGCGTATCACCCCTGAACTTTCCACCTCTCACTTTGAAAGCATGACCTCTTGGTATTGGATCCTTCACCCTGGGAAAAAGCTTGTCTCTATCCACCCTGTTTATACCCTTCATGATTTTGTAACCCTCAATCAGGTTCCCCCCCCACCCCAATCTCCTCTTTTCTAGTGAAAATAAACCTAACCTATTCAACTTCTCTTCATAGTTATCACCTTCCATGCCAGGCAACATCCTCGTACACCTTCTCTGTACCCTTTCCAAAGCGTCCATATCCTTTTGGTAGTGTGGCGCCCAGAACTGTACATGGTCCTCCAAATGCGGCCGAACCAATGTCTTGTACAATTTTATACTCAATACCCCGTCCGATGAAGGCAAGCATACTATATGCCTTCTTGACCACTCTATCCTCCTGTGCAGCAACCGTCAGGTTACAATGCATCTCCCAGATCTCTCTGCCCATTAATTTTTCCCAAGGCTCTTCCATTCATTGTATAATTCGCTCTAGAATTAGACTTCCGAAATGCATCACCTCACATTTGTCTGGATTTAAAGCCATCTGCCATTTTTCCGCCTAACCTTCCAGTCTATGTGTATTGTCCTTTATTCTCTGACAGTCCATGATGCTTTCTGCCACTCCACCAATCTTTGTGTCATCTGCAAACTTGCTGATCATTCCAACAATAGCCTCTTCTAGATCATTTATGTATATTACAAACAACAGTCTCCCCAATGCTGATCCCTGTGGAACACCACTGGTCGCCTTTCTCCATTTCGAATTCAACCACTACTCACTGTCTCCTGTTGCTCAAGCAGTTCGTTATCCACCTAGCTAGAACACCCTGCGCACCACGTAACTTCACTTTCTCCATTAGTCTGCAATGGGGAACCTTATCAAACGCTTTACTAAAGTCCATGTATGCAACATCTACAGCCCTGCCTTCATCTAACAACTTGGTCACTTCCGAGAAGAACTATATCAAGTTGGTAAGGCACAATCTCCCCCGCACAAAACTATGTTGCACATCACGGATAAGCTCATTCCTTTCCAAATATGAAAATATCCTATCTCTCAGTACCAACTCCAGCAATTTCCCCACCACCGATGTCAGGCTCACGGATCTGTTGTTACTTGGAATATCCCTTCTTCCCTTCATGTACACGGAGACAACATGAGCAACCTTCCAGTCCTCCAGCATCTCACCTGTATTTAAAGTTGCCATGAAGATATCTGTCAGGGCCTCAGCTATTTCCTCTCTCACCTCCCTCAGCAACCTGGGATAGATCCCATCCGGTCCTGGGGATTTGTCCACCTTAATAACCTCTTGCACACCCAATACATCTTCTCTACTATGCCAACGTGATCCAGACTAATTAAACTTGTATCTCTAATCTCAAGATTCATTATGTTCCTCTCCTCAGTGAACACTGATGCAAAGTTTTTATTCAGAATCTCACCCATTCTCTCAGATTTGGCACACAGCCTTCCTTCATTATCTTTTCGTGGACCAATCCTTTCTATAGTTACCCGCTTTGAATTTTGAATTTCAAAATGCAGGATCCAATCAGTTAAGAATTGATAATCAGTTCTCTCTGACTCCTCAAACATTGGATTTTTCATGATCTCCTTCATTCCGCTTCTCCTGTCCCATAATGCATGTTGTTTGCTTCTGAATTAGTCCGGAGCTGCACACTGAAGCTTATTTTCCTACCTGACAGTGGCTATCTCTGAAATACACATCTCTGAAATATGGAATGAACATGAGCATTATTTAAACCCACAGTGAATATGACCTATTCTTACTGTCAGCAACAAATCATTCACTGTCAAATGTCCCTTCATGATTTCCCACAGCTTTCCACAGTTTTGATTCATTAGACTCCACGTGTTCACGATTACCATTGGAATTCCTCCCCCACCCTATCATCCAACACTTGGCCCAGATCTTCCTGTTTCACCCCTGGGTCTGGAGCATTTTACAGCTGTTTTAACACATTATCCCTCTCTTGCTATCTGCTGGATAAACTGGAGGTTGCATTCCTTCTCTCTTTACCACAACATACTGTGTATAGCTTCGTCAGGCCAATCCCAGATTGGTTTTTAGTACTTTCACCCACTTTGATGACATTCCTGGCCCGATTTTTATGGAAGGAAGGTGGGTAAGGGGCTGACATTTCAATGGGAAGAATGTGCTGCTGGAAAAGCACAGAAGGCTAAGCAGCATCTGAGGTGTAGGAGAATCAACGTTTCAGGCATATGCCCTTCTTCTGGAATGAGGCTTGTAGGCCGTGGGGATGGGGAGTTAGACAAAAACGGGTGTGTGTGGGGCTATGGGCAAGGTAGCTGGGAATGTGCTCGGTACATGAAGGTGAGGAGTGGCTGATAGGTCAGAGAAGAGGGTGAAGCGGATCGATGGGAAGGAAGATGAATAGGTCAAGGGGGCGGTGCTCAGTTGGAGGCTTGGGACTGGGATAAGGTGGAGGGAGGGGGAATGAGGAAACTGGTGAAATCCACATTAATCCCGTGTGGATTCAGGGTCCCAAGACCGAAGATGAGGCTTTCATCCTCTAGGCAGTGCATGGTTTGTGTTTAGCGATGGAGAATGCCAAGGACCTGCATTTTCTTGGTGGAGTGGGAGGGGGAGTTGAAGTGTTCAGCCATGGAGCAGTTGACCTGGTTGGTGTGAGTGTACCAGAGATGTTTTCTGAAAAGATTCGCAAGTTTGCATCCAGTCTCCTGATATAGAGGAGACCACATCGGGTGCGATGAATGCAGTAGATGACATTTGTGGAGGTACAGGTAAACGTCTGTTGGATGTGGAAGGACCCTTTGGGGCTTTGGATTGATGTGAGGGGGTGGCCGGTGGGCGCAGTTTTTGCACTTCCTGTGGTGGCGGTAGAAGGTCCTGGGAGTGAGGGATGTTGATCTGACGAGAATCCTGGCTGACCTGCTGTGCTTTCCCATCACCACACTCTCTACTCTGATCTCCAACATCTGAATTCGTCTTTCTCCTACATGGCAATTCAGTGGGGAATAATTTTGCAGACAATGACAATAACTCAAGATTAATATGGAAAAAGACGAGGACAAGAAATCAAAGCTCTAAACTGGAGCAATCCCAAATTTTAATAAGATTGTGTGCGTTTGGACAGAGAGCAGACACTTTTAGGGGAATCCATGTTAGAGGATTGGGATGCATTCAAGAAGGAAATAGAAAGAATACAGGGCCCACATGTTCCACGAAAGATGAACGGTGGTATTCACATCTACCGGGAAACCTACATACTGGGGAATATACAGGATAAGTTCACTGACAGTATAAAATTTGACGAAGTGCTGAAGAGTGAAGAGGATAGCCCTCGATTATGGGATGGTGTAAATAGGCTGGTGAGATGGGCTGATCAGTGGCAAATGGAATTCAGTATGAGTATTTGTGAGCTAATGCACATGGGAAGGAAATACAAGGCAAGGGAAAAACATGAAGAATGGTAAGAACCTGAGACACACTGAAAATCAAAGGGACCTTGCTGCACATGAACACCTTATGGCAGCATGACAGGTCGATAATATGGTTCAAAAGGAATAAGGAACATTTTTTGTTCTTTTAATAGAGATGAAGTGCAAGGAAAATATGCTTCAACTGTATAAAATATTGACCACGCCACAGCTAGCGTATTGTGTGCAGTTCTGGAATCCACAAGTTAGGTGTATTTTCATTGCCATGGAAATGATGCAGAGATTTCCAGGAAGATTCCGAGGTTGGAAAGCTTTAGGTACGAAGCGAGATTGGATGGACTAGCGTTGTTTTCCTTGGAGCAGGGAAGATTCTTGAGGAGACGGTGGTTTCAATATATAGAATCATAAGGAGCATAGACAACATTGAAAGGACATACGTTTTCCCCTTTTTGGGCTTGTAAATGACCGGGGCATGGATGCAAAGAGGCAGGATCTTTCGTTTGCCACTGAGACTATGGTGGAAATCTGGAAATTACTTCCTGTATGGGTAGAAGAGTGGGGTGCTAGAAAAGCACAGCTGCTCAGACAGCATCCGCCGAGTAGGGAAGTCGACGTTTTAGTATAAGTTCTCCTTCAGGAATGAGGAAGCGGCCCAAGGGATCTGAAACATAAATGGGAGGGGTCCTGTTGTGGGGGAATGTAGCTGGGAATGCAATAGTTAGATGAAAGTGGGAGTGATGGTGATAGGTCGGAGGGGAGGGTGGAGTGGATAGATAGGCAGGAGGATGGTTAAGTAGGAGAGTTCAAGAGGGCGACGCCGAGTTGGAAGGTTGGATCTGGGATAAGGTGGGAGGAGAGGAACTCCACATTGATTTCGTGTGTTGTGGGGGGCGGGGGGGGGGGGGGGGGGTCCCAAGGCGGAAGATGAGGCATTCTTCCTCAAGGCTGCAGGTAGCCAGAGTTTGGCTCCCTGGATGGCTACTTGAAAGGGCAGTAGAGGCGGATACCCTGATAACAGAACTATTTATGTGTGCAGTTGTAATGGCAGGGTTATGGACCTAATGCTGGAAAACCACATGAGAATTGTTAGGCAATTGCATTTGACCAGCATAGACTCTACAGGCCAAAGTGCATTTCTTTTTCTGCGTTATAAACCTCTCTGTCTTTATGACTTCTCCTACTCCTATACTGTCCATCGTCTTTTTAACCAACATTTCTCCAGAGGCACTGATTCCAAAATGACCCTGACTGTAATTGCCCTAACTGTTGTTTCTTCTCAGGATACTTTTCTTTGTGAAAGCATCAGTGCCACCTTAGCAACTTTCCCAGTGATGCACTTTTCATATTTCAGCAACACCCTCAACATTGAACATGCCATCCTCTGGCATTTCAACGTGTACAGCTCTGTCAAAAACACAACACGTCTCTGTCTTCACAAGTTATTCGTCTGGCTGTGATGTTCGACCGCTTCCAATATCTCTGTCATTTAACTTTCTCCCTTTACCTTTGATTTGATTTGGTTTGATTTGTTTTATTATTATTGTCATATCTACCTGTGCACTGTGAAAATCATTTGTTTGCTTGTAGTACAGCAGATTTTAACATGCAAAGACACGAAGATCATCAGGTGATTGTACAGAGCGAGGAATATAAAGGTACAGCTGCAACGAAGGTGCACAAAAAGCAAGATCAGCATTAGATTTTAAAATTGAGAGATCCATTCACAAGTCAAATAACAGCGGAGAAGAAAATATTCCTGAACCTATTGGTATGCATGTTTATGCTTTTGTATCTTCAGACTGACGGAAAAGTTTGGAAGAGGATTTAACGGGGGTGGGAGGAGTCTTTTTTGAAGTTGGCTGCCGTTCTGAGGCAACAAGAAGTGCAGATTGAGTGAATGGCAGGAAGTTTGGCTTGTGTAATGCACTGGGCTGTGTTCACAACTTTCTGTAGTTTCTTACGGTCCGGGGCAGAGCAGCTGTAAAGCACTTGGTACTTTATGTCTGAGTAAATGAGTTTCATTCCCTGTTACTTTCTTTCATCTACAACTACACGGTCACAAAAATGTTTCTAGCTTGGACTGAGCTGAACGTCCACTTCTTTCAATTGAGGTACCTGTCCAAAAGAAATCATCTATAACACAGAAGTGACGATAGATGTCTGGACAGGTTATTTTGCTGAAGGAGCACGACGGCACTGCCCGAGCTTCTGACCAACGTATAGTTTAACTCTACTTTCTGCCTTTATACATGTTGCATACATCTTTACATTTTAAACTGAATGATGAACAGCATATTATTCATTTCCTAAATCTTGCAGGAATCCACATTGAAAGTAAAGTATTCAGTGTTAATTCACTGCACTTCTTGTATGTTTTGTTGATAATTGAGGCGAGTTAATGCAGCGTTGCAGGGGTAGGTAATGGTGCTGTGTGGCAGTTTGTTTGTGTTATCTATACCTCCGTGCGTCCACAGTATTAATTAACTCACATTATCTATCCCTTTTTCTCCACCATGTTTTCAGATGACTGGGGTTCACACTTGACCAGAATTACAATGATCTCACTTCCCTCACTTTTCACGGTGCTTATAAATTAAACATTTGCCTCTGCTTGGAAATCACATTTGAACAACATGTATTATCATTGCGTGGGAACATCATCCTTTTGTAATTGAAATACATCTGCCCTCAAACCGATCATTAAGAAAGAACCTTCCTCTTAAATCCCTAGTATTCCTTTGCTCTGCATGATAACTGATTTAAAACTGATCTTTTTAAATATTTTACAGCTGTGATGGCATGTTTTCCTCCGAATATAACTCACTGTAGTGAGGCACCTATCTTTTCAGAAGGTAGGGAATTGTCTATAGGTAACTCCATATCCACAGCAATGTAATTGAATCTTAATTCCTTTCTAAGCAATTAGCAATATATGCTGGCCTTGCCAGTGATTTCAACATGAATAAAAGGAAAAGAATGGTCCAACTTTTAGCACTCTCCTATCATCGGGTTTGTCGAATTTTCACACGATATTATCCAGTTGTGTCAATTGTTCTTGAAGGAGTCACAGGCTGGATGCAGTGCAGGTACACCGTTATAAGTGTTGCATGTTTCTATGGATAGCTTTTGGATTGGTATTCTAGATTCCATTTGCAGCCTGTTTCTATTCAAGTCAAAATTTGTTACATGGAATTGGAAACTTATTGATTTACCGTTGTGCTCATATTTTTTTAAACTTCTGGCTAATTTTATCTTGCTGTTGTAGCGAACATTCAGATTGCTTAGATACTTATATAGAAAATAGTGTTAATTAATACCCAGCCATTTTTCAATTATCATTCTGCCAGTAAATTCCAATGTCGATTTTGATCCCGTCCCACAGAAAATGAGGCCTCGCTACCTGCATAACACGTTACCTGGTGGCCATGGCAACAGCAGATCTCCTGGTCATTTTCACTGACTGTTCTGTTTAGTTCACTGTCACATTCACCTTTGATCGCTTTGTCAACTTTTGTTGCCACAAACTGAAAACGAAATAGTGTACTAGTAATTGTTTACTGCATTTGTGTCAAAAATCGACATTCTCCTTTGTTTAAAAAATGTTCTTGACATTTTAGATTTGAGACTAAAAAATATAACTAGGAACAGGCTATTTTACGGCAGGAATAAGGGCAGCTACTTTGCTGACTCTTGCTGCATTGGATTCCACTCATTTGCTGTGGCTTTAACCCCATTCTTGCCTTATTTTACATTGTGTTCCTCCATGATCTGACAGTCACACACACTTTATTTACAAGACAAGCCTGTAAGGGACTGAGGTGTCTTAGTAAGGAAGACGAGCAGAGTGAGCCCAAGCTGAAGAGTAGAATTCAGACAGTGATTTTACGCTTTGCAATATCTAGAAAGTTCGTAATTAGCTGGCTGTTATATGTTTTCCATATATTTGGTTTCCCAGATCAGTTAACGGATTATGACTATGAAATCTTTGAATCTTTGAACAAGTTGGATAAACGCTGCGCAATGTATGTTGCTGCACAAACACAATTATTTACATGGTGCGTCTATCCAGTGTCAGAGCTCAGTTCAAAAGAACGATGAAATATCCAGTTTCCAGAATTATTTAACTAATCACTGAATAAACCTGACAAAAGCTCAAAATCCAGTGGGTGGGGGGTAATAAATGACCATTGAAGACCAAAGGTAACCATTGTAGAGATGCACATCTCTCAGAGAGATAACAGAAGATGGAATATCTAACAGACATCAAGAGAACGAAAAGAAGATGAAGATAAGGACACAAGTTTCCCAATTCAAGGAGAAGAGGTAACATTTCTGTTCTGAAGAATGGTCACTGGACCCGAAGCATTAACTGGGATTTCTCTCCCACAAATGCTGCCAAACCTGCTGAGTCTTTGCAGCATTTTATATTTTGGTTTTTGTTTCATATTTGGGAGACCACGGCAAATGAGCTGGAGATACTGCATCGTCTAAAGATCAGTGGAGCAATGGCCAGAGCCAAGATTCACCTAAGATTATCGGAACTGAAATGGCAGGAGCAGGGTCTCTGCTTCCTCCTGTATCATGGAAAGCTAATCATGATCCAAAGTGTCACTTCCAGCTCTGCTATTTCTATTTCCAGGCCATTGCATTCGGGGAAGCAAAAGAATATTTCAGTTTTCAAAATGGAAATCAAAGCGTATGCAAAACCGCTTTCCACGTCAATAAAAAATATCCCAATTATTAATATAATGTAGATTCTGACACCACGAGCTGATGTTGGGGGTATTCTTATCTCCGTATGCCTCGTGATCCTGCTTGTTTATTGGGAGTTAGAGGGAGATGGGAGGACGTGTGGTAATCTGGGCAGATTATAAACGTTATGGTTACTATCATTTAGAAGGATTGGGAGGAAAGCTGGAGGTGGGTCCAGGGACTGACACTGTATTCAATGTTGGGGTCAATGTCATTGATTGACAGCTGTTGACAACCTCCACCACTTTCTGGGAACTGCCTCAGGTTGACCCAGAAAAATCCCAGTCACAAATTTGAAAATGAGTTTTTTAGATAACTTCGAACCAGGTCTCAGCATCAAGAGAGTTTGTTACCATTTAATTATTGCATCCGCTCATTTGTTGTGTAAATCTTCCATCGCTCTGTTCTCACATCATTACTGGAAATTTCAAATTCTGACTTGGCATGATATTAGTGTCAGTAAGCCTCATGTTGTTGACATGAATGCTGTCCATCATGTAACTCCTGCCACACGTGGTCTCCATCTGAAGTGCATTGTCTCCAGAAACATCTGCATTTCAAAGTGGTCTTGTTTTCAAATCTGTCAATGATTTCACCCAATCTTTTTCTCGAACCTCTGCACGTTTGCACGACTTCCTATCTCCGTACTACTTCCAGGCTGGAAAAATCCCTATTTCAGTAATCCTTCCCAACCATCATGATCTTTCCTGACTGTGCCATAGCTTGCAGGTTGCTGAAGCTAATTCCCTTCATTACCCTCGAGGCAAATGCGGCCTTCACCATTTCTGCAGTCTGCTCCAAACTCTACAGTTCTCCAGAACTCTGTGTCATCCTCCAGCCTCACTGTGTTTATTATTTGTATTAGCCTCCAGTGTTCCTACATCCACTCTTTTTCTGCCCCTCTGCAGTCCTACTCCATCATTATTATTGTAAGCACTTGCACACTCACAGAACTTCTCTTTCCCTTTGACCTTCTCCAGAGTCACTCCCTCTTATTTCTGCAAATAATTCGAGACTCACAGGCCTCTCAGTTCTGTGATCTTCTCCAAACCGTTTCATGCGCTAATACAGTAATCACATTTGGCCTCACAATACTCCCTAAGTCCATGCCTTTCTGCAGTCCTACTGTGTAAAGTTCTGAGTGATATAGACAGGTAAATAGCGCAAACTCTTTCCCCTCAGTCGGGAGTCAGTAACCAATATGCACAGATATAAGGTAAGGGGATTTGATCAATTTTTTTCACCGAGGTATTTAGAGTTATCTGGACTTCATTGCCTGAAAAGATCTGAACAGGTATGAATTGTCACAACAGTCAAGAACTACTTAGATGAGCACGTCAAATACCATAGTATGCAAGGCTGCCAGCTAAATTATGTAATATAGGATGAGAAAAGATTAATCTTCATTAACCAGTACATACCATGGTCCTCCCTACATGGTTTAAAAATCCCAATCACTCTCTGATACTCCCTCCTGTTATGATGAGACCCAACATTCTCTTGCCATTCCCGATCACATGCTGCTCCGTGTGCTCGTTTTCCGTGTTTCTTTATGTTGCAGCTTTCTCCATTCCAATAATCTGTGCTTTTATTCTCCCCTCCAAGATGTAAAATATCACATAATCCAACATTGTACACAATTTGTCAAATTTATATGCACTGACTGAAACTATCAATACTCTCCATAAACTGTTTTCACCCCTCTTGCAAGCTGCCTTCCCCAACCCCCCGCCACATTGTTACGCTGTCTGCAGTTTTGAACACAGAACATTCACTTCTTTGTTCCAAGTCATTAACAGCGTGCAGATCCCTTCTTCTTCAACCTCACGTGATCCCCAGGTTAAATCATCATCACCTGTCTCCCAATAGTTACATATTCCTTATGAGCATCTAATGTTTTAATCAGTATTTGCCTCTGAAGCGGAACCAGTCGCCATCCTGTCTGCCATCCTGTTTGGAAGCTTGCCCTCACTGCGAACCAACGGTTTACTCACTGCTTGAGTAATGAAGAAGGCAAATGGAAAGTTGGCCTCCATTGCAAAAGGATTGGAGTTCAGATTCAAGATGCCTCACTGAATCAGTGCAGGGACTTGGTGAAACCAGCCCTGGAGCAGTGTGTGTTGTTTAGTCTCCTTACCACAAAGAGGACATTTTCACCATCTGCAGAGTGCCCATCGATACTGTTGCACCACTCCATCAGATCATAACTGATCTGATCATCCTCAAATCCATTTCTATGCCTTTTCCACTCAATCCTTGATTCCCTTCCGAATTAAACATCTCTCTGTCACAATCTTGAATATACTTATTGACCCAACATCCACAGCCCTCTGTAATAAAGAATGCCACAGTTTTAATTTTCTATGACAGAAGCCATTTCCCCTCAGATCAGCCTGAAATGGACAACCCCTTACTATGAGGTGATGCTTTCTGGCCCAAGAGTTTGCCAAAAGGGGAAAGAACCTTTCTCTATCTAGCCTGTCAAATCCCCTGATAGTCTTATATGTTTCAGTAAAGTTATTCTTACTCTAACGAGCGCAGTGCCAATCCACTTAACCTCTTCTCCTGTGGCAGTTCCCTCGATACCTGTGATAAGACTTGTAAACCTGCTCATAAACAAGCCAGGCAAGTAAGATTCAGGGTTCATCGTTGAAGTTCAGAATATGGTCTATCCTTCAGTCATTGAAAGTCTGTATCTGAACCAGGTTTCCAAGTAGACACAGCAAAGTTTTGCGGAGCTCCCGCTCAGCTGTTCAGGCCTCTGTCCCAGGCTCAGACTGTCCTTCAGGATTTCATTAAAGGTCTGAATCAAGCGTGATGCTGCTGAGAACTGCTTTGCTGGAAGTGTATGAAACATTGTTCTGTGTTCATTATCTGCACTTCGGGATCTACATGATAGGAGGAATGTGACAGCGGATGTGGGCAGAGGTGGTTAACCAGGATGTTGCCTGAGTTGAAGAGATTCACTTGTGAAGACAGTTTGGACAGAGTGGACTTTTATTTTCTCAGAACAGATCAGATTCCGAGGGGACATGATAGAGATGTATCGATGAGAGGCACAACTAGGGTAGACAGGAAGAAACTATTCCCTTCGGTGGAGGCAGAAACGGCCAGGGGATATAGATTTACAGGAAGGGATGGACGATTTAGAGGGATTGTGGGATTTCTATTTTATTCAGTCAGAGGGTAGTTCGAATCTGTAACTCACTGACTGTAAGGGAGATGGAGTCAGAAGGGTTCATCATTTGGAAGAAGTATTTAGATGAAAGCATTTATAGGGATATCAGGGTACAACCCAATATCTTCAGGCCAGGTTGTGAGATTTTAAACTGTGACTGCATTGGCGGAAATGCAGAGATCATTCGCCAGGATGTAGCTTGGATGGGAGCAATGCAGTGATGAAGGGAGATTATTAGAGCAACAAGGTCGAGGCGACAGCTGATAAATGACTGGAAGATTCTGAGGTGTGTTCGCAGGTGGACAGCGAGCATCCCTTTCCTTAATCGAAGGTTCAGTAACATAGGGGCACCATGTTAAAGTGATAGGGGAGAGATTTAGAATGGATTTACGGAAGAATTGTTTTACTGGGAGCATGGGGTGCAATGAAGACAGCAGAGATCTGGAATGCACTGCCAGGGAGGGAAGCTCGCATTTCATTCACTCATGCGACATGAGCATTGCTGACTGGGCCCAGTATATATTGCCTGTTCTTCGGTGAATTGGGAATTATTGCTGAGTTGCTTTTTTGAGTCGTCACATTCCGTTTGCTGTAGGTAGACGCAAACTATCTTAAGGGAGGGAAGTCCTCTGCTTTCAACCAGCAACAGTGAAGGAAAGACTATATATTTCCAAACTAGGGTGCTGAATAGCTTCATAGTAAACTTGCAAGTGGTAGTGTTCCAATTTAGCAATTGTCCTTGTCCTTCACAATGAAAGCGTATAGGCAGATCCTGTCGAAGGATATCTGGTGAATTTCTGCAGTGCTATCTTGCAGCTATTACACACTGCTGCTGCTGAGTGTCAGTGACAGAGTGAGTGGATGTTTGTGGATGTCAAGTGGTCTGCTTTGTCCTGGATCTTGTCGAGCTTCTCGCGTGTTGCTGGAACTGCACTCACCCCGGCAAATGGAGAATATCTCAACACATTCCTGACTTGTGCCTTGTACTTGGTGCACAGACTTTGGGCGTTACTTGCCACAGTTCTCTTAGCCTATGACCTGCTATTGTAACCACAGGGTTTATTGGTGAGTTCACTTGAGTTTCTGGTCAATGATAAGCCCGAGGGTGTTGATAGTGGTGGATTCAATGAAGATTGCACCATTAAGTTTCATGTGGAGTTGGTTGCATTGTCTCTTATTTGAGATGGTCATTGTATGGTAATTATGACGAGCAAGTTTCACTGCCCGAGCCTGGATGGTATTCAGATGTTGTTGCATTTGAACATAAACTATTTTAGTATCTGTGAAGTTGCAAATGGTGCTCAACATTGTGCACTCATTGATTAACACCTCTACCTTTACACTTATGGTGGTCATCAGACTGATCCCAGGAATGGAGGGAATGTCTGATGAGGATTGGTTGAGTAGGGCTGGACCTGTACCCATCAGAGTTTAGAAAACTGAGTTCGTACGTAATTGAATCATGCAAGATTCTTAGAGGACACGACAGGGTAGGAGCGGATAAGTTGTTTCTGCTTGAGAGAGAATCTTGGACCAGATGGGCATTCTTTCGAAATAAAGACGGATGGTGTTCTCTCCATGAGAAATGAACACAGAACAGAAGTGATCATGAATGCAGTGAGTTTTATTCAAGTCAATGGAGGAAGAGTGGGCTTGTCACACATTGTCGCTGACACAACTGAGGAGTGACAGCATTTAGCACCAAACAGAGCTTCGCTTTGGCCATGCTTCCCCAGTTGGAACTCACAAGCTCTTGCAACACTTGAAGAACAAGAGACACTTCCCATTAGTTTCGAGCTCATTCTCTGCACACGTGCTTAGTCTGCATCTCCCATTGTCTTTTCCACAACGGAAAGGCAGACCTCGTTCAAGAGAGAGAGGAAGAGATCACAGAATGATAGAATGTTGTGGCACAGAAGCGGCCAATTGGTCCATCGTACCTGTATGCAGTTCGATTCCCTTATTCAATTTCATGCGTTCCCCTCCAAACACTTCACGCATCTTCTATCCCAATAGCTGCTTAATGTTCCAATTGTTTCTTCAATGAGGCAAATAAGTTCACTTTAGAGCCTCCCAGTCTGAGCAACATGGAGGGGCAAGACTGTGGGACAGTCTCTTTCAACTCCCCCAAACCATCCTCCCACCCCCGTGTTGGAGATGTATTAGCAGCTTGCTACATCAACTTGGTGCATCGTTCTAGTATTGCAACAGTTCTGGGATTAGTACACTCCCCATTCAAATATTCGTAAACCAGTTTTATTTGTGCACTTTTCTGGATGTTACCCTGATTTCTCATGTCCCTAATCTATGCATAACAAAGCGTACGTACGCTTTTGTTTGGTCAAGGCAACTTGACCTCGAATCTAATTTATCTGTCACTTATTGTACGTTCAGCACTCACTCTCAATGTTATCACTTCATCCCTGGTGCATGTTCCGAACAATAGAGGTAAATCAAAGTTTCCACCAGCTCTACCTCATGTCAAACGGCATTTCAGAAAAGAATTGGAGAAGATGAAGCTATTGAAGTTTCAACAGTTTGGATTTTGATGATGAGGAGGATGATTCGGATGCATTGAATGAGATATTTTGAGAACACTGTAAAGCAGGAAAGGATCTGATTAAAAAAAAAAAATATTACATTCCCTACAGAATGGAAACAGGCCCATTGTCTCAACAAGTCCACCTGAAGATAAACCCACCCTTACTTATTTCCCTACTTTACCTGTGAATAACGTACCTAACACTTTGGGCAATTTAGCCTGGCCAATTCACCTGACCTGCGCAACTTTTGGAATGTGAGAGGAAATATACACATACACAAGAAGAATGTGCTAACTCCACACAGACAGCGACCCAAGGCCAGAATCGAGTTCAGCTCCCTGGTGTTTCGAAACAGCAGTTTTAATCGCTGTGCTGCCCCTTTATGGTACATAAAGTTAAAGCACGGTAACAGACCTTTCAGTCCAACTCGTCCATGATGACCAGGTATTTTAACCTCTTGTGTTCCCCTTTTCCAACACTTGGCCCATATCTCTCTAAACCCTTCCTATTCATATACCCATCCAGATGCCGTTTAAAAGTTATACAAGCCTCCAACACTTCCTCTGGCAGCTCATCCTCTATGCGCAAACATTGCCCCTGAGTTCCCTTTTAAATATTTCCTCTCTCACCCTAAACCTCTGCCCTTTACTTCCGAACTACCCCACTCCAGTGAAAAGATCTTGTCTATTTACCCTAATCATGTCCGTCATGACTTTATACATCTCTAGACGGTAACCCCTCAGCCGATGACGCTCCAGAGTAAACAATCCTAGCATATTCAGCCTCTCTCCATAGCTCCAATGCTCGAACAGCGACAATATCCTTGTAAATCCTTAATAATGTTTTTCACCAGAGTGCAAGAGCAATTGGAATCAATAGGTGTGGTTATGAAGGCTTTATTTTCTCAGTTCAAAGGCCTGTGTGTTGAATCAAATTACATATTCACTGACGTAGGAGACAATTGTGTGTGGCATCACGAATGATCAAGTCAGGGGCATATTATTCACAGAGCCAATTCTCACATTAAAAAGCCCAATAGATACTTGCAGAGCGGGTGAAATGTGCCACAGTTAAATAAAAGCACTGCATCAAGATATAGTTGTATCTGCCCACAAAGAATATTATTACTCCAAAAACGTTGCAACCTTTCCAGCGCCTGAGACATGTCCTGCCCAGAGACTGGCACAACATCTCTATCTTTCCTTGTGTTTTTTTTTTGCACTTTCATGACTCAACCAGAACCTAATGTTTCACAGTGCTCCTGTCTTGCCTGCTTGTTTATCACAGACATAAGCCAGGCAGCTTATCATTGTTGTTAGCGGTGATCAGTCAAGGGGCTGGAATGTCAGGCACTTGGAACAGCAGCTAAAGCAGCAAACACTCTGCATGTACTTCAACCAAATGGGCACGTCTCATAGCCTCAGGAAACAAGTTCTCCGTCAGGGCAAGGGAGACAGTAGTCAGTCAGGAGATACTGGCATAGTATGTCCAACGACTTTGACATTGTTTGGGACAATCAAGCTCAGGGAATCTGTATCAATGCAGTCCAGAGGGGTGGCCACACAAACTACTTACGTTATCCCCAAAATGATCCGGTAGAATTTTCGATCCTAAATTCCCGTTCACCAATCCATGCTGACCCTGTCCGTTCCTGTCATTGGGGATCAGTTCGATGAAATTCTCAAGGAGGGCTTCGGGTGACCCTGCAGTAGCAGTGAAGTTGGGGAATCCAGTTCTGAGCAGTGGGGAAAGCCTGCTTGTAGGTAGAGTGGACAGCAATTATGGAATGGGTGGAAAAGTCACTACATTAGATGGGGATGGATACAAGGACGTGGGTTACTGTGGAAGTGCGAGTCACCTTCACTCTCCCGGTTTTGATATGGGGACAGTACAGCATGGTGGTTGTCATGGCGACGCTGTAGGTCTGGGGCTTTGGGATGCGTAATGTTTTGAGGTAAAGTTTGTAAATGAAGGAGATGTGGGGGAAAGTACAGAAGCTCATGAACTCGATACAAAGTGCAAGGAAGAAATGAGAATGAAGATGTCATGTTGCAGCTTTATAAGACTGTTGTTTGGCTTCTCTTACAGTGTCGTGTTAAATTATGGTCGCCACATTACAGGAAGGATGTTAAGGGTGCAGAAAAAAATTATCAGGATGCTGATTGTGTTAGAGATATGAGGAGACTCTACAAAAAACTCAGGTTATTTTCCTTGGAGCAGACGGGGCTGAGTGGAGACTTCGGTGAAGTCTATAAAATTGTGAGACACAGAAATGGAGTTGACAGTCAGAATCTCTTTCCCAGAATTGAAATTTCTAAAACAATGAAGCAAACATTCAAGATAAAAATTGGAAAGTTCAAACAAATGTGGGGGCAAGGTGTTTTTGCCACAGAGAGTGGTAGGTGTCTGGAACGTAATCTCAGTGGTTGTAGTTCGCCCTACAAGCATATGGAGGTGCAACGAATTGAGCGATACGGACCAAGTGATCATCAACCAAACGGAACTACCAGTTACTAAATAACAGGAAACAGAAGTAAATGTATTTGCAGGAATGGTGGGCAGCAGCCTGATAGAAAAGATAGACTAGAAATAAGATAGTGTCTTGATCTGGAGATCTGTCACTGCCATGGAGATCAGGGAAAGTTCTGAAGAGACTGTATTTCCCCCTAGACAGCATTACAGTGCTCACCAGGGTCAAGAGCAGATCAGGAAAATACAAGCTGGTTCATAACACAGGACTCGTCTCAAACTTTTGTTTGCAGTTAAAACTTTCTTTTGATCATTATCCACAAATTGAAAGATTCTATTGTTTCCAAGAAACTGATATCTATTAGGGCTGGAATATGTTTGTGGAAGAGTAGTAGGAATTGTAATTGTAATGGTGTGCAGATGTATTAACCAGGCGCTCTTTAACACGTAAAAGACACACGATCTGATTGTAATTTCCCGAATTATAGAGCATTCCGCACTAAATGTTAACAATTCAGTGGGCTCAACAAAGGATTTCCCTCCATCTCCGATTCTTAGAGTCTTCCCATTGTTTTAGCCTATCCTCCTAAATCGAACATAAACTCTTGGAACAGCGAAGCAGATTGAACGTGTCAAGTTCAGCTGACTCTCAATGACTTTCAACTCAAAACTTTAATCCAATGTGCGTCTCCCCAGACGTCAACCACTTCCTGCAGCATCCAGAATATTTTAGTGTGTGATTTCGATTCTAGTTTGCACACTTATACAATGGCTCCTGATCATTTACTTTTTGTATATACCACCTACTTGTCCCACTTCAAGAAGATGTTGATGAAATTTCGTTGACCTGAAATGTTCAACGTGTGTATTCCCACCTGCCTGATCTGTTGAGTATTCCCAGCCATGTCCTTCTGAGAGTTAGACCTTTATACATCGGCAACGTCTCACAACGTCAGTCGATGGAAAGATTTCCAGAATCAGCGAAAGATTTCTCGAGAATCAAACAGTAATTTGTGGAAAGGTGATGTGCTTTCTGTCTTGGAATCATCTGGTCTAAGTCCATTGGGAGAATTTCACATTAATTCTGTCAGATCAATGCTAGTTTTGATTCAATTCAAATTCCATCATTGATCAGGCCAGTGTGCTTTTTACACATGACCTCCATCGATGTATCAGGATCGCAGCATTATTGGCGTTTGTGGGTCAGCATTAAGTCCAAGGTCCAAGGTCGCTGCATAAAATTTCTTTCTCGCATTCTCACTGTGGAACATCCCCAAACTGAAGTACCTCTCCTCTAATCCATTTATGGCCAGCTAATGGAAACAGCTTCATTTTATTTACCTTTTGTTAACCAATCATAAACTACTGCTTCCACCTGTCAAATATCCCCTCAATGCCGATGTCTACAACCTAACCTCATGACTGCGATCTGTCATTCCCTAAACCATTCTGGTAAATCTTCTGAGTCCCCTGTCAGGAACCCTGCCATCCTTCCCAGTGTGTGGGGGGATCTCGAGTTTGCACAGACCCAGATGTTCTGTGTTCCTGTGGGTGATGTCATCACACAGTGACAATGGCACAGAGACATTACTCCATCCTGGGCATTTCCTAAGATTTAAGGATTTTCTCTGACACCTGAGTTCCAATCGCTTTCCAGTTTCAGGCTCCACCTGAAACTTAGCAGGATATTTTTCAGAAGTGAAATTATTTCAGAGCTTTTTGAGCTTTCATCACCAATGTCATTCCTTTTTGCTATAGTCTGTTCCATGTGTAACGTTCCATGTCTCTGTGACTGCGATGGCTTCTGACTGTTGGTCTGAATTTATGTCCATCCATTGCTCTGTCACACCTTTACAGATCCTTATCACATTGCCATTGTTTCCCTTCCAATGTCTTTAATAATGAGTGTACTTTAGCATGGTTAGGTATTTAACTTCTGCTTGTGCCAACTGTGTTTAACTGAGATTCCTCTCACTGTCGATGTGCTGCTAATTTACAAATTTTATCTTCCCTCAGTTTCTCTACAGTCGCAAGTTATTTGTCCCTGCACTACAGTGTGTTTCTCCTACATTTCTGAGCTTATAGTGATGATAACATTGTGCACTGATCTTATTCCCATGTGAAACATGAACTGTGGTTTTTTTTTTTCTCTCCATAGATACTGTCCAACTCTCTGAGAATATCCAACACTTCCAATCCACTTTCTGTAAACACTGTTCCCTCCGTAACTATATGGTTAGGTCCACGCCCCCTTACAGCCCACCCTTCCCTCCTGACACCTTCCCCTGCCATCACAGTAATTGCAAAACCTGCGCCCACACTGCCCTCGTCAATCCGCCCAAGGCCCCAAAGGAGCCTTTTACATCCATCTAAGTTTACCTGCACTTCCACACGTATCATTTATTTTATATTTTACTCCCCATGCGGTCTCCTCTTCATTGGGGAGACCGGCCACCTCCTCGAAGAGTGCTTCAGAGGACATCTCCGAGATACCAGCGCCAACGAATCCCACCGCACCGTGGCTGAACATTTCAACACCCCGCCCACTCTGCCGAGGACATGCAGGCTCTGGGCCTCCTCCATCCTCATTCTCCTACCATCCAATGCCTGGAGGAAGAATGCCTCATCTTCTGCCTCGGAACCCTTCAAGCCCATGGCCTCAATGTGGACTTCATCAGTGTCATCATGTCCCCTCCCCCACCTTAACCCAGTTCCAATCTCCCTGTTCAGCACTGCCCTCATGACCTGTCCCATCTGCCCATCTTCCTCCCTACCTGTCCGCTCCACCCTCCTTTCTGACCTATCACCATTCGCTCTACCTCTATCCACCGATTTCACTTTCAGCTGTCTTCCGCCACTCCATTTATCTCTCCATCCCCGAGGGTCCCAGCCTCATTCCTGATGAAGGGCTTTTGCCCAAAATGTTGATTTTCCTGTTCCTCGATGCTGCCTCAGCAGCTGTGTTTTTCTCCGAGAACCACGATAAACTGAAATCTAATTGAGTGGAATAGGTAATTTAAATCCAAATCAACCAAATATAGCCACTACAATAGTATCCAGACACCTCAAAAAACGGTTTCATAAGGCGATGAGGATGATTTTTATTGCACTTTCTGCAGTTTACAATATTTTCTGATGTACTCTCACAAATTTTACGTGAGTAAGTAGGAGTAGGTGTTTTTGACCATCACTGCCCAGGTTAATGTCCTTCTCCTAATATCTCAGGTTCAACATCACAAGGGATTGGGCAAAACTGTTCTGTCTATCGGTCCTTCTCTCTTTCGCCCAAAGACAAAGAAAGAGATAACTCAGCAGGAATGACATCATCCATGGGAGAGAAAGCAGAGTTAATATTTTGGGTCAAGTGAACATTTAATTCTCATAATGCTATACCAAGAGCACCAATAAAAGTAAGGATGGTAATGAACACCCTCTCAACGTGTCGAATTGGTCGAAGCATTTCTCCGTGTAAGGTGATGTGCCTCTTCAGGCAGCTGACAACCTCCTTGTTTGAAACTCTGAGCTGATGCATTCCCAGAGACGCTCCCTTATACAGTGTGGAAGCTCCTTGGGGAGATCGAGGTCACAGCATTACTCAGCTTTGTTGCTGTTTTTCAAATTCTGTCCATGAACAAACTAGTTACAGTAACAAGTTTAATCCCAATTATGAAGGAGTGTTGCTGCACAGTGCATCAAAAAGAAATAACTAAAACAGAATCCGGAATCTGCCAGCAATAACGCTTTCTACTCAAACACCATTAGCCCCATCCCGAGATCACAGAATAATTCGTTTGATATTGCATCGGGACAATTTATTCCAGTGTGAAACTCTGTCACAGAGCTGTCCTTCTGCACTCCAGGGTAGGGGCTGCCCTCTTTAAACAAGAACATTTCACTCACTGATTGACATGAGAATGTTCTCACCCTCTGAATGGATGATTTGCTGCTGAGGACAGCATTTATTCCCCATTCCCGAATCCCAGGAGCTGGATTCACATGAAGGACCGAGTGAGGAGAAGGCACTGTTTTTCCTGAGGGAAGGGGAATCAGTGAATAAGATGGGCTTCCAAAAATGGAGAGATCACTGAACTCACTGTCACTGACACTGTCCATGCAGACATCTACAGAACGGCAGAGGTTTCCATGCGATTAGGAATAGAGTCACCATGGTATGCATGTGCATACATCTTTTAATGTGACACGATCAGCTGAAGAACATAATAGCAACCGTATAGGATCTTTCGCACCACAAATTACACAGCGAGAACAAATAACAGGAAATGTATGAAGAAAAAGTACCTTTATTGAAAATCTGAAATCTAACCTAAGCAGGTCTGGCCGTATCTGTATTGACAGAACCACATCCCATCCCATTTCTCTCACACTAGTCTCTGAGCCACCAATGTTCCTGCCTAATCTGAATGGCCCTGTGCCCAGTAACAGTTTGGTGTGATATTAATCCAGAGGGTTAGCTTCTAAATTGGACACCAAGCTCCTGACAGTGTGTTGGCAGAACCTTGTTTCTTGCCTGGTATATGTTGTCTGTAAGAACATGGATCAGTAAGATTGTCTCATGCTCATCCCATTGTGAACTTGTCGACAGGCCTGACCTTGATGCCTGAACCTCAGCACAGGAATGGAACACAGTCTCCTGGACTCACGTTCATTACTGCAGAGAAAGGTGTCGACTCCTGTGAGCCCCCTCCTACAATTCCATTACTTTTGATGTTCTCCCACTTGACTGGTTTTCTGTTCATTCTGGTGCCACTCTTGCCAAAGATGAGGCTCCTGTATCCCTGCTGTCTGGCTCACTATGTATACCTGAATGAAAATCACGCTCTCTTATTACTGAGGTGTGACCGCCTCCTGCTGCAAATAATCCAACGAACATTCCCCATCCCCAAGACATTGAACATAGAACATAGAACCTAGAACATAGAACAATACAGCACAGAACAGTCACTTCGGCCCATGATGTTGTGCCAGACATTTGTCCTAGCTTAAGCACCCATCCATGTACCTATCCAATTGCCACTTAAAGGTCGCCAATGATTCTGACTCTGCCACTCCCACAGGCAGCGCATTCCATTCCCCCACCACTCTCTGGGAAAAGAACCTACCCCTGCCATCCCCCCGTACCTTCCACCCTTCACATTATTTTTATGTCCCCTTGTAACACTCTGTTGTACCCGGGGGAAAAGGTTCTGACTGTCTACTCTATCTATTCCCCTGATCATCTTATAAACCTCTATCAAGTCACCTCTCATCCTTCGCCGTTTTAATGAGAAAAGACCTAGCACTCTCACCCTATCCTCGTATGACTTATTCTCCCTTACAGGCAACATCCTGATAAATTGTCTCTGCGCACTCTCTAAAGCATCCACATCTTTCCTGAAGTGAGGCGACCAGAACTGCACACTGTACTCCAAATGTGGCCTAACCAAGGTCCTGTACAGATGCAACATCACTTCACGATTCTTAAATTCAATCCGTCTGCTAATAAACACTAATACACCATAGGCCTTCTTACAAGCTCTATCCACCTGAGTGGAAACTTTCAAAGATCTATGAACATAGACCCCAAGATCCCTCTGCTCCTCCACCTTCCTAAGAACCCTACCGTTAACCCTGTATTCCACATTCTTATTTGTCCTTCCAAAATGGACAACCTCACACTTGACAGGGTTGAACTCCATCTGCCACTCCTCAACCCAGCTCTGCATCATATCTACGTCTCTTTGCAGCCGACAACAGCCCTCCTTATTATCCACAACTCCACCAATCTTCGTATCATCTGCAATTTTACTGAACCACCCTTCGACTCCCTCTTCCAAGTCATTAATAAAAATTACAAAAAGCAGAGGACCCAGAACTGATCCCTGTGGAACATCACTTGTAACTGGGCTCCAGGCTGAATATTTACCATCTACCACCACTCTCTGACTTCGGCCGGTTAGCCAGTTTTCTATCCAACTGGCCAAATTTCCTACTATCCCATGCCTCCTGACTTTCCGCATAAGCCTACCATCAGGAACCTTATCAAATGCCATACAAAAACCCGCGTACACTACATCCAATGTACAATACATTGTCTGTATTTTAGCCTAATGCTCACATACTTCAGCTGTGACACATATTCATTGCTTCTGGCCGTAATTTGCTCCAATTAACTGCTTCTATTTTCTCTAATTAGGTTTAGATTTACATGTTTTCACATCTTTCTTAAGCTTAAAGTTCATCATATAAAGCTTGCAATAGATATTCTAGTGTAAGAACAACCCAAGTGGTGAGTTGCTCTCGTTTTACAACATTCATATGCTCCAACCAAAAGGAATCGATCTGACTCAGTTGTGGAGGAGCCATTTTCAGCTGCTTCTTTGAGTAAATAAGGCCAAGTATATTGCTCCCCAGGTAGGTCTTGTCTAACATTCCTGTAATGTGGAAATTTCACACATTTACCTGTAGATTTCACTTAAATCCAAGCTAATAACTTGTACAAACAAAATGCGATTTGCCTAAAAGTTTAGATTCTCTTGCGCAGTTCTTCATTCTCCCTTTAGCCTTTTCTCTCGCCGGTCAAACTACATCACCTTGAAGAATGAGAATGGTGGTGGAGGGACGATGTGAAATTCACTGCAATAATCATCCAGAAACACAAGAGAACGTTCCCACCATAACAGGTGGTGAAGTATGAAATCTAAAGGAAAAATGTAATAATGATGCAGCTGTGCCAATTCTCAGTTTTCCTAAATATCCATCAGGTTCTGGAATATCAGTTCTGGAGTAAGAACGCTATTTTTAATTTAGTCTGGCTCTATGTGACTCCAGAACCAGAGTAATGTGTCGCTGTCTCTCAGCTGCCCTCTCAGCTGTGATGACTGACAGACGATGATCGTTGGAATGCGTCACTCACACCCAATGAAGAATCTGGAATATACAATAAGGCACCATGGAATGGGATGTAATTCAGGATGGAATTTGCCTGTGAAAACATGCTGGCCTGTGACAATTCACATCACGTGCATGACTCCAGATCCTGAGGGGAACAGATCCTTAGAAGTGTTTCCGACAGCAAGAGATTGCGGAGAAACCAGGGTTGGGGGGATAGGTGAGCAAAGCAGACACGTGATATAATGAAGTCTGGAAAAAGGCAGGTCGAATAGCAGAATTCAGAGGTGAGAAGGTTGAATGGCTTTATTCTTTTGCCCAGTCTATCTCCTCCCCAACTCATAACTTGCTTAACTCAATAGCCTCAAGGCTAAATTCTTTGGTTGTGACAATCTGAAGCAGACACTGATGGAGCAGCTCAGCAGGCCTCGTAGCATCTGTACAGAGACAGAGAGAGAAACAGAGTTCACATTTCCCGTCTTGTTCTCACTCTTCTTCAGAATGTCTTCAAGAATGGAACTGGAAATGTGAGCAGTGTTTCTCTTACTCCTCGGACGCTGCCAGACTGGCTTGGGATTTCTCCAGCATTCTCCTTGCTCACATTCCCCATTGAAAGACATCCTCACCTCCCACCAACAGCCAGGATTCCCTGCCTCTAGCAGCAGCAAAAGGCTTGGCCACTATCAGGGACAGAATCAGCAAATTCAATGCTTTAACCATCCTCTGGTGATCACTGCCCAGCCATAATGTGAGACGCAGGAGCACCATAGCATAATATATGAACAAATAAATGCTTCATTAGTTAATTATCCCAGCCTCTATCTTCAACGTGCTAAAGGGCCAGACCTTTGACTGTGCCCATTGGGAATGCGAGGGGGTGGATTGCGCAGGCTCGTTACAATCTTCCATCGATCTGTTCATGGAGGTCGTGGCACACATCAGTGGCTGGTGTTTGCTGAGATGGGAAGGAAACCTCTGAATTCTGGCCCGGAATTTCTGTCCTCCTGCAGGATCCCATGGACCATAAACGACTCCCCGAGGGGACAGACACAGCTGTAGCTTGGCCTGGGAAGCCTGTGACATTGGTTCCAGCCTCTGCCTCATCAGTTCAGTTCAAGCATAATCTGCCCAAGCCTTGTTTAAACATCATTCTCAAAGCGCTACCTGAGACGAGAGACTAACGAAACAACAATAATACCACTTGGCATCGCCATCCTAATAATCACATCCTATTCTAGTCTCATTTTCCAGCACTTGGCCCACAGCCTTACGTTCTTTAAAATTATATGAGCACAATGGGAATTCCGAAGAGTGCAACAGAACATCAGGCCATTCAAACCACCATTTCTGTGCCGACCATGATGCCATTCTCCTCTAATGCCACCTGCCTGCTCATCGTCTGCATCTATCAACTCACTACCTGTCCATATGTTGTGATAGAGAGGTTTTTAATCAGGAAGTAAATGGAGGGTAATGGGGAAAAGGCAGGGAAGTGGGTTTGATGATGATCATTTCAGCGATGATCTCATTGCGTGGTGGAGCAGTCTCGATAGGCACTCTGTCTATTGTGAGAATATCATCTTTGAGGTAGGGGGACCAACACCACTCACAATAATGCAGGAGTGACCTCACCATGTCCCTCTATAGCGTCAGTGAGCATCCCTAATCTGAACTCCAATCCTCTTTCAATGACGGCCAACACACCATCTGCCTTCCTCCTTTCTTGATGTGAGTCAGGCAGGGAATAAACTGTTTGTTCACAGCGAGGGAAAGATTCCAAACAGCTTGAGAAAGAGAGTCAGACAGGATGGCGACTGGTTCCGCTTCAGAGGTAAATATTGAACAAAACAACAGCAGCTTATAAGAAATGTGTAACCATTGGGAGACAGCTGGTGGTGATTTAACGAGGGGGGTCACCCCACCCCAGGCGAGGGGAGAGACTGAGAAGGTGGGACCTGCAGGGGCTTCATGAGTTGGAGCAAGGAAGTGAAAATCCTGTTTCCAAAACAGCAAACGACATCACAATGGCTGGAAATGCAGGTCATAAGAGGAATACAAGCTGTTTGTGGAGAGATATTGATAGTTTAGACAGATGTGAAACAGTTTGAATTGGAGTATAATGTGATAAGAAATGAAGTTGATCGTCTTTAAATGGAGAGAGCAGCAACAAAAAGGCACTTAGTGGAACTTGTGCACATTACATAGAAAGCTAACACAGAGGGGCAATGGATAATCCAGAAGGTGATTGGAATGTTGGTCCTTACTTCAAGAGGGCTGCAGTATTAGAGTATGGAGGTCTTACCATTTGGACCACAACTGTTCACAATGTTTAAAGAAATACATAATTTCATTGCAAGCAGTTCAAAGAATTTACGCTGGGAAGATTCTTGGGATGAAGAGTTTGCATTCTGAGCAAAGTCTAAAGCAGTTTGAACCCTATTTACTGGAGTTTATGTGAATGACAAGTGATCTCACGTGTAATATATAGGATTCTTAAGGGGCTTGACAGGAAATATACTGAGAGGATGCTTCCCCCTTATTGGGGAGACAAGGAACTGACTCTCAGAATGAAGGAATTCCAATTGCAGACTGAGTGGAGGAAGATGTTCTTCCTTCAGAGGATTTTAAAGATTTGTAGCTCCTTGTGTTAGAGAGCCATGTGGGCCATAATACCTCCATATATTTAAGGCTGAGAGAGAGAGCTTCTTGATTAGATGGGGAACCAAAGGTTATGGAGACAGCGTAGGAAAAGGGATGGCGGGGATGTTTGAACACACATGATCCTGTTGAATATCAAAGCAGGTTTGAGGAGCCAAATTGCCTACTCCTCATCTTCTCTTTTTTGAACTTTATCTCGGCTGGAACAGGAATTGAACTCTTATTATTGGCATCACTCAGCCGTGCAATCGAGAAATCCAGCCATTTGAGCTACCCAATGTCAACGTTAATGCAACAGCAATGATTTGAAAATGGAAAGTTTAAAGATTGTTCACAGAGGGTGATACGTAGGAATACAGCAAGGTCGGTAAACTCATTGAGAAGCAGAAAAAAGATTGTGAGAAGTATTGTGTAGGGAAAATGGAGGGAGGGAGAGAAAGTGAGAGAGTGGGAATAATCAGGTAGAAGCAGCGAGTTAGCAACAGGCAGATCGATAGAAACAAAAAGAATGGTGGAGAGAGATAAAATCAGAGAGATCTATAGAGGAGGGGAGAGATCAGGAAAGGTGCAGATCTCAAGCAAATAACTGACAAAACCTTCCAGAATCCCAGGACATATTAGAATATTGGACGTACATGTAATCTTTAATGAGTGTTGCCACTGTTTTAATAGGGGAGAGAAGGCAATTGCACACAGTCAGATCTCAAAGTTCACGACAAAGTAGGGGCTGGCCTGGTTGAGGGGTAGTTATTGGTAACAGAGCATGGGACGTAAAGCTGAAGGTCTGCTTTCAAGAACTGTTTGGGTCTGGGGGAGGTTCAGAAACTGGGAGAGATGGAAACTGGGAGAAGGCTGAGTTGGAGATGAGGAAATTCGCCTTCACGTCTGGTTAAAGGTAACCTTCAGTTGTTGTGGTTCTGTTCGCCGAGCTGGGAGTTTGTTTTGCAGACGTTTCGTCCCCTGTCTAGGTGACATCCTCAGTGCTTCCGAGCCTCCTGTGAAGCTCTTCTGTGATGCTTCCTCCAGCATTTATAGTGATTTGCATCTGCCACTTCCGGTCGTGAGTTACATCAGTCCGCTGCAGTGGCACGGATATTGGGTCCTGGTCGATGTGCTTAATGATGGAATCTTTGGATGAGTGCCATGCCAAACAGAGAACAGCAAGGGAATTCCTAGAGGCATGGCACTCATCCACAGAAGGGGATGAGTGTGAAGGGGTTCTGGAACCTAACTCAGGCATGCCATGCAGCGTTGGAAGTAGATAGGAAGCAGAAAAGATGCGCGTAGCAGAGCAATCAGGAAAACAGAAGCAATGGCATAATCTGCCCGCCTCGCTCAAAGATTTAAAAACGCACAAAATCTACACAAATGCAATGGATTGCTGTTTTTGCCATGCCAATGATGGCATCAACAAACAACAACCATTCTTAATCCAAAACAAAACATGGCTGACTTCTCAAAATTGGCTTTATGCGCTCTTGGTTTGATGAGAAGATGTGGGAAATGAACCCAGACCTCGTGGATCAAAGATAGGAATACTTCCATGGCACCACAAGAGCCCTGGATAACATGTCTCCTATTGATCAGACTTTAAGAATAACTCAGTGGGTGAGTCTCAGCTGGAAGCTAATCTCTCCTTCGGGAAACAAGAACCCGAGGCTAAAAACCTGGAGCTGGACACCATGACCAAAAATAACTCCATTTCAGGGACGGGAGGGAAACACTCTCTGATCAGTTTGGATCGTCGATCAGTCTGTTAAATATTTGACTCTAACGCGGATCTCTCCGGCTACAAGGCTCCATTCAGTCTCTCAGAGTTCATCCATAGCTGCATTGTCCAACAGTAAAGACTGGAATGGATCCAGTATGTCACTGTGCAATTGCCAGTTCAATACACAGACTGCCCTCAGCTGAATGCTCAAATATCAGTTTTCCACACTGTACACATTGCATAACTACAGACAATATACAGAATTCACACTGCTAACGGTTCAAATCACAGTTGTTCCAAAGTTTAGATGTTGCACCACTGTAGGCAGTACGCACATTAGACACTGCTGAGTGTCATATGTTAGTTATCTCACACTGTATGTATTGTATTACTGACGATGGCGTATGACTACAGAGAATGCACAAATTGCACACTGCTGAGTATTCAAATTTCAGCCACCCAACACAGTAGCCCTTGTTTTGCTGTAGACAATCCAGCAGCTGAATACTGCTGTTTTCCCAAATATCAATTATCCCACACCATTGTATTCGTGCAGATAGTGTCTGTGTGTGTCAGTGTGTCTATGTATGTGTTTTTGTGTCTGTGTATGTGCGTGCATGTGTCTATGTGTGTTTTATGGGTTCGTGCGTCCACCTGTGTGTATGTGTGTGTCTGTGTGTGCGTTTGTGTCTGTGTGTATCAGTGTGTCTATGCATGTGCGTGTGTCTGTGTGTGTGTATGAGTATTTGTGTGTGTGTGTGTTTGAATATGTAAATTTGTGCATTTGTGTATATGTGGGTGTGTAGGTGCATCTGCGATTATGTATATGTGTATATATTATTTTATGTGTGTGTGTATCTATGATTATGTATATATGTATATATTGTTTTGTGCCTGTGTCTGGTTGTTTAAGTGCACATTTGTGTGTCTCTGTGTGTTATTGTTTGACTCATAATTGAAATGACGTCTTCACATGTGCATCACAGATTCTCTCCGTGTTGTGGTTTTGCAATTATTAACTGTGGGACAGCCTGTGAAACATATATGAAGCTTCCACTCCCTGGGCAACTCATAATGCAGCAGAAAGTCAAGGGAAGATGAGAACTGTCCTGCTCTTTGTTCTTGTGGCCTTGGTGATGGTGCAGCCAGGCCCTGCTGATGAAGTCATGAAACAACATCTTTCATTTAAACGTGAGTCCATTTATCCTCAATGTTCGCAAACATTCAGAAGGGCAGACTGAAGTCACTCATCTCTCTGAAGACTAAGTTGTAACCCTTTCGCTGACAAGAGACTTTAGCTTTAGCTGACAGTAGACGAAAATCAATCAGTTAATATGTACGATAACTGTTCGTGGGATGCTAATCCAAGATTTCTTGTCCATTCATTATTGCCCAAATGGCACTTGGGAATGAATCTGGAGTCACGTGTAAGTCAGAGCAAGTGCTGGCAATAGGTTTCCTTCTCTTAAGAACATTAATGAAGTAGCTATTCCCTTGTTTCACCACCAGCATCCCTCCCCCGGATAATCTACAGCATTTCCACACTTGACATCAGATTATTTGGATATAATTCATATTTCGTCATCTTCCTCGATGAGATTCAAAGGCAGCTCTTCAGAACATGAGCTCGATGGTCTCGGATGTCCGTCCAGTGATAGTCCCACCAGTCTACCATGAATTCCTTGTGCAGTTGGTGAATTATGGCAGAAATTTCCCATGAGTGAACAATCCACTTCAGTTCTGAAACACTTCATGTTTATTTACCTTTTGGAATAAATAAGCAGCAGGCTATCACCTTTAAGGCCATTCCATGTCAATGGATGTCACGGCATTCCTGCAATCGACAGGTTCCCGCCCACACCCCAACACCCCAACCCCAGGATTGGACTGTGTTCATTATGTACAGATGTCTCATCAATGACTGTATAAATGAAGTTCAGGGGTCTCACGAACTGAGGTGAAATCTTGGCGCCTGACTGCAGGAACCAATGAACTTCTCTTCTTTGCTTTCCAGGTCACTCCCGGGATTGCTCAGATATCGGAGGGGTGTGCAGATTTAAAACATGTTTCGATGATGAAATCAGTTTTTCCTCTCCTTGCAGACACCCTTACACTTGCTGCTTAAATATCAATGGACCGCAAGGTTAATCTGAGGCTGTGCCTGAAGCTAACTGCAGTATCTTTCTTGATTGGATGTGTCCCCATGGGCCCTAAGCCACTGCTTCTGTGTCGTGATTAAAGGTGTTCACTGTGTTACTCGCATCCCATGGCCCGTGTCTGATTTCAGACCGTGACCAGTGTGTCTGGTTTTGTCTTTGGTGTGGGGGTAAGGACTGGGGGGTGGGGGGGGGGGGTGTAAATGATCAGAAATGGTGGAAATATGGTCACCACTGTCAGCTCCTAACTACCCAACTACATAGAACCATTGTCAACAGAGCCCTCTTAACTGTGTCTGACCCATTTCCCATCTTTCCAACAACCTTACCCCTCTTGCAACAGAGACCGATTTCTCCTAGTCTTTACCTGCCATACCACCATCAGCATCCACAACCAGAAAAAAAAAAATCAGACACCATTTATAACTCCTCCAGTGAGATTCGACCACCAGACACATATTACAACTTCCGCAGGGATCATTCCCTATGGGACACCGTCGTCCACTCTTTCTTCACTCCTTAGAGCCCCAGCACCCGTCTGGCACCTTCCCTTGCAACCCCCTACGGTAACACATGCCAATTTACCTTTTCCCCCCTCAGTATCGAAGGGCCCAAACATGCCTTTCAGGTGAAGCAACGATTTATCATCACTTTTCACAATTTAGTCAGCTGCATTCGTTGCTCACTATGTCGGTCTCCCATATAATTGGGCAAACAGAGCGTAGATGGAATGGTACTTCGGAGGACATCGACGTCTTATCCCGCAAAAGACACTGAGATTCCAGTTGCCTGCCACTTTAATACCCCTCCAGAGGATCTAAAACTTGAATTTAGGCTGTTGTCAGAAGCAACAAGTATCTGCAGATTTTTATTCAAAACAAAATGATTTTTCAATTTAAAATAACACAACAAAATGGCTGCAAGCAATAATTTGACTCTGTGAACCTGAACTGATGCTTTGCTAATTTGGTTGTATTCTGAGATAAAAGAGAACAATGGATTTTTCAAAAGACAGTGATGTGTATTCGAACTAACATTGAACCGCTACTATGACGTGGATATTTACATAAATTAAGACCCCTTCCCCAGGGAATATCGTTGGATTAGCCTGTTGTCAATCATGTCACCTTATTACAGTTGATTGGACTTTTCTTCGAATTAAGAACCATTTCCCAGGAAATATCATTGGGTTGATTTACTGGAAATCATGTCATCTTATTAAATGTGATTGGTCTTTTCTTGTAATTAAGGTTGCACTATATCTTAAAAATACAAATAATCTCTAATTTTCCAATGTAATTGCACAACATCACCACAGAACACGAATGCTTTAGCCTTTTGTGTTGCTGAACAGAATTGCATCAAGGTGCCTTAATTCAATAAACTAATGACGCTTGCTTTTTTCCAGACCGCATTCCGTTGAATTTTTTGACAGAATACGAAACAAGAGACCTCTCTTGAGGTGTCTGGATCTTCATTTTGGGGCCATGTTTCATTTCAGCTCGGACAGGTCGTTAACAGCGGTGTAAGAGTTAAATGTCTTTCACTATTGAGTGTCGAGGAATTCGGCCGGCCAGATGTGAACATTTTAAGAGCGTTTGGTTTTCCTCTCATTCAAGTAGTGTCTGACATGACCCCTCGCTGTTTATGTTCCAGTCCAGATCAAAAGCATCGCTGTTAGCAAGGGTTGGTTCTGGGGGATTATGGGGGTCGTGTCTGGGGGGGGGGGGGGGGGGGGGGGGGTTGGGGGTGTTGGGGGGGTTGGAGACATTGACTGAGGTTGGGGTTGCTTTTGCACTTAGGACAGTAGTTTCCGAAAATTGCTGAACTACGAGGAGAGTGTTGAACTCTGAATCTCCCGAACTTCGTTCATTTCCTGGTTTAAAAAGAAACTCCAATCTTTGGGTCTTCAGCAGTGTTTGGAGGCTGGTGGCCTCAACAGTTTTAATACAGGTAGTTAACTATTACAGAGGCAGGGGGCCACTCGATAATTGTGGCTATTACTGGGGCAGTTGACCCCGATATTTAATACAGGTGGTTGATGTTAATTTAAAGTATATTGACAAAGATTTAACTGCTTATAATAGATAAAAAGGATACAGGTCATGATTGCCCTTCCCCACGTCACCCCAGCTCCAGCTTCCAGCTCAGCACCGATCTCTTAACAATCCGACCTGCCGATCTTCCATTCCACCTATCAACTCCACCCTCCTCTCTGACCTATCACCTTCATCCCCACCCCCATTCACCCATTATACTCTTTGCTACCTTTTTCCACCCTCCATTCTGACCATCTCCATCCCCATTCACCAGCTTCCATCCCCACCCCATTCTCCTAAAGTCCTCTATGCTACTCGCTCCCCACACCCACCCCCCTCTCATTTATCTCTCCACCCTGCAGGCACCCTGCGTCGATTCCTGAGGAAGGGCTTTTGCCTGAAACAATGATTTTCCTGCTCCTTGGTTGCTGCCTGACCTGCTGTGCTTTAATCTCGACTCTGGTTTCCAGAATCTGCAAAACTTGTTTTCACCATGACTGCCCTACTGTCAGTTTCTTACTAATACCTTTTATCCATACGAGAAAGTCAACCTTATTCGATTTCAAATCAGTTTAATAAACAGCAAGACAACATTATAACCTTTTTTTGTTTCAGACTCGCTTGTTTCCACTTAAGTCTGCTGTGTTTTATTGGTGATCATTGGTAAGGACAGTTGCAGTCTTATTGAGGGAGTCCCCTCCCTCAATGACTATTGAAGTTTCAGTTCAATATTAGATTGTAATAAATCATCTAACAAAATTAGAACCCGATGGCAAATATCTGTTTCTGTGGATTCAGCCATTATTCATGCATTAGAAGTTTGCTTTTTCATTTGAATAGACAAAACCTTGTGAGGCAGCTTCAGTTATTTCACGACCTTTAGCATTGTAAATGTGCAATGACTGGTCAGGACCAATCTTGGATGTTTTGGGTAATTATAGTGGATTTCAATGTTGGGAACTGTGTACATTTTACGTTTTAAATATTAAATGCTAACAAATGAATTTACAACTTATATTGATGACTGAAAGAAAATAACATGCTGCATGTTACTCAGATATATATTGTAAAAATAATGACCAGAGGTATATTACCACAGAGGAGATCTGCTCTCAAAACAAGAAAAGAGAACTAACCACTCTTGATCCTCCAATTTCCACAAAAATAAATGAAAAGTTGTTTTCCAGACTCTTCTTCAGATGGATCCCCACTCAATAATGGGCAACGTGTGCTTGGTAACACGCCACTCAATATCCACACTGAATTCTATCCACATCATTAGCTGTCCCAAACAAATGAAAAAGGACTACTTCCTGACTTAAGCAGCCACCGCTGTCACTCAGAATTCCACCCGTTGGACAATAGGGACAGCCAAACTCATCAAGGAATAGGTGGTAAATCAATCGCTATTTCTTTTGTAGCATCACTGCCCCATTGCCATGGAGTTAGCAGGCTCCACAATGTCACAGCCATGTGATAGAGTGACCAGGACGATTTAAAGAGACCAATCACCTATTTAGTTATTCTCCTCTTGCAGTTTTTGATTCGCTGAAAATTCAAGAACGTAGAGAATCTTTCAGATTATGACAATCAAGATTCCAAAATGCATAGTTAGCAACAGGCTTTAAAGTTAGACAAACATAAATTGTTAAATTGGTTAAATAAGGTTAAAATTGAAATAGAGGCGAGGAGATCAACTCCAGAAGGGAACTGAATGTTGAAATAACAAGGATGAAACAGTTTTTAAAAATGTTTTAGTTAGGTTCCCACATTGATTTACTGATGGTGATTCATTTATTCATGACTTTATTATAACACTTTATAATATTTACAATAATCAGATGTATTTTCTCCAATTAAAATTCATTGGCAGGGTCGCTTGTTTTAATTCCATTGCACATTGTCAGTTACCTGTCTTATTGCCTCATGGCTAACTTAAAACATGGCTGCATTAATTTATTGTTAATTAAACAATGGAAAGATACCTTACTGTCCAGTTGAAGACATTCTGCATGTGATTGGGGGATTGAACCATGATGCAAGTTACAGGTAAACCAAATTATATCCAGCGCCCTCAGGATACAAAAAGCCATATGCCAGTTCTGATATGGTTGATTGGAACCAGGGTAGCCACTGGAGGCGGAACCTACCTCATGTACCTACCCGACGACCACTGCTGGACAACCTTTTCCCGAAAATGGCGACAGGCAGTTCACAGAACTTTCCCTTTGAGACTAGGAACAAGAAAGCAAAATCTCCCAGGAACATGGGCCTGGCCCTTGCTTTAACTGTTGAAATGTGGCCGATGTGTAATAAGCTTTTAATGTTAGCCCCGAACTGATGTTGGGAATCGACATGCTTTCATCCTATCAAAAGGAATATCTTTAAATATACACTGACTCTTCATTGTGCTTTTAAAATGATTCACGATGTTGGAGCTTTGTGGGAACATTGAAGATTTGTAACCGCCCAAGGGGGCAGTGTTATAGTAATGCTATTTTGTCCAATCAATCTGACACTTTTCAGGATGTTTAGCTCATGCTAATAAAACTGATACTGTTTCTAAAGTAGTGGGTAAGTATATGCAGCTGCCAAGTTGGCCGGCTTTCACCCCAACCTTCTGATCCCATTTGGTCCCAGCAAAACCCGGTTAGACACAGAATAAGGACGGGTATGCCAGCTATGGGTAAGGTACAGAAATCACCGGGGAATGAGACTGTCTGCTCAGTGTCGTTTCACAATGTAAACGTTGATTTATCTATTGCTTACTCACTGTAAGCAGGTTTAGTGTTGGATCGTTTTCCATATTGTTTAGAAATTTGGAAGTAATTTGCAAATGACCATTTCTGAAATGATACAGGCACTTCATATTATATTAAAGTATACTACTGACTGAATTATCAAGTGATTTGAGTTCATACATAGACCCTAAGCCTAACTGTCTTTTCTTAGTGGATGCAACTTATATGAATGCACACTGGTTGAATTGATTTATCTTCAGACGGGGCTGTTAGATGTAAGGAGGAGTTTCTGGCTGAGCTATTATCTTCAATTAGACGTTTGATACTGAACAGTGATGGTTTATAATTTTAAGACTGCACCAATGTCCAAATTCAAGATTAGCTCAATATTAGAAAATGTCAGTGTGGTTTGAAAGCTTTGAGTCATGTTACTATAATTTGGGGACAGCATTGCCCACCAGCTACTCATCGCCAACTTTTCTGCTCAAAATTACCATCTGGTTGCTACACTTAATTCTAAATATTGTTAACTGCAGCTGTAGGTTGGGCCATTCGATTGGGCACGAAGTTGACGTATGATAAATAAAGAGAATAAAATATATTGCGGAACCAATCGAAATCTTAGGTCATATTGATGTTTTTCGCAGCAAACCTTCGAAGACTATTACCTCTTAGCAAAACTGGCTTTATAAAAATAGGATTGTTTAATTCGCCCATGCCTCCAAATGAAGTAAGAAAATAAAGGGTAGGAAGGGAATCTCTGGTGCAAAGTTTAAAATGAATGAACTTTTTGCCAGTGTGGGCTATATACTTACTCAAGTGGGCTACATGAGTTTGATTAATTTGAGAATTATTTATTTCAAGATTGCCCTTAGGACTTCTAGCCTGCTGAAGGGGACACATTATAGCCTCAAATAGGGGACTCCCGCGATATTCAAACCAGAATATAGGTGACTCCTACGACATTAGTTTGTGTTACTTCTTTGCTGCTGCATAATTTAATTGAGAATGTGTATATTGTATACACATACATACAAGGAGGGAATGGTTTATACTTTATTACAATGGACACTCCACGGCCTCCTACCCTGATGGGGAGTACCTTCCAGGTCCTCCTCACCACCCCAACTGTTGCCTAGGTCGCCGAACGTTCTGCCTGAGTTCATTTCCCTCATTGCAAGCTCATCAGACAAGCCACTTGCAAGGGGGGTGGAAGGGGAGAGATAATAAAGATCGAACTTGCCCTGCTGTGTGGACATGCCATTGCCAGATTTGGAGCACGAGAAGGGACAGTTTACCTGTGCGACCCTGAGTAACCAGAGACCGTGTACCATCTCTGCCAGGAAGACGTCCTTGTGTACCGAGAGACTGAATGTTACCATGAATGACTAATGCAGTGGTCAACTGCATCAAAATGATTGACTAGATCATTTGCAGAACAAATCTAAATGGTCTTTATCCTCGATAGGTGTTGTGTGCCAGTTTAATTTCATTTGTACTGTGGGCATCCCCTTTCTGATAGATCATGCAGTAAAAGAGGAAAGGTGGGGTGCTATTCTTCACTGACAATTTGTTTCTCAAAACCCATAATAACCCATTTAAACTCCAGGACTTCACTGCTGGCGTTCCTCAAGACTGTGTCTGAGGCCTAATTGTGTTTAGTGACTGAATAACTGCCACTCCCTCAATCATAATGTCATAAGTCAGAATCTGTTAACACAATTGGTTGTACGACTGATTGTGAGATGTAGAGAAGCAAGGTGATCTTTAGGTTCAACTTGTCAATGCCGTCTCTCTCTCCCTCTCTCTCTCCCTCACCCTCTCTCTCTCTCTCCCCCCTCCCCCACCACCCCCACCTACAATTGAACAGCTAACTGGAACTTGGATGATTCCTTCTGTGTCTCTCTGTTAAAATCCTGGAAATATTCACCAGACCATATTTCAGTTGAGATTTCATGAAGATTGAGATACAAGAAATTTTTAAAAAGTACAGGAAATGGGAGCAGTCTAGATTATATGGTTCAAACCATTCTAAGTTCAACATTTAGATGGGAAAAACTGATCTGAACAGACACTGGAGAACAATGCTTCTGCTGATTCTTGAGAATTATGAACATTATATAAGAAAGGTTCAGCGTCTTCATTTTAGACTTTCTCTATATTTGAAAGGTCTGTCATATTCCTTCCCTTATTCCTGCGGAGCTCTGTGATAAATCACGCTTCAAGGTTAAGGTCAGTAGCACTGGCATCGCAGGATCGATCCTTTAAAATAACAGACTGGAATTTACAATCATCACAGACACAATATCCCAACGTGTGCTTCTGGCAGCTGAGACTTACAGGTGGCAGCTTATATTCAGAACATTACAGGTCTTGGTGATATCCCATCATTACGCCACCTTTTATTCACACGGGGCAAGTAGTTGACACTGCTCCAATGCCCTCAGAGACAGCTCGCAGAGCGTCAGGACATCTGACACTCGTTTTCTTTTATCTGTTCCCTTGGGTTACCTCTTTGTACCACATTAACAACCCCAATCAGGGGACGCATATTGTATATGGTCCACCTGCTTGAACTCACTATAACCACGACACGTGGATGCTTTGGACATAATTTCCAATTTTGCAGATGACATGCAAATTGAACCGGGAGGCAGTGAAGACAATCATAGCAGACTTTCGGAGGATACAGTCAGGAACTGTTTGCAGGTAGTCTGACGATGGAAGTGTTACACAGTGTTCCTGAAGTTTTCTCAACAGAACAGTCATGAGGACTTCTGAGAGGGAGAGATCGTGTGAGAGATAGAAAGAGAGATTCCTATGCGCTGTCTTTGCCGTTTCTCCCACAGTGCTTCCTCGAAGTGGTTCCACTTCAAGATGTGTCATCAGGGAGGCATATTGTGGTCATTTGGAATCGATAGGAGGTGCCTGGCCCATGTTTCATTTCATGCAGTGAAACTTTATAGGGGCAGGAGTCAATGATATATATTGCCTGGGAAACATTTCTATTCCACAATACGGCTCGAACCAAGCTATTCCAGGACAGCTAAAGCACTGTGTTTTTTTTATCTGACAATGGAGAATATTTCCCAAGATTGGCGAGTTGTAGGGAATCCTGAGGGATAGTATTTACATGTATTTGGAAAGGCAAAAACCGGTTAGGGGTAGTTAGCATGGCTTTTTGCATAGGAAATCATGTTTCACATACTTGATTGAGTTTTCTGAAGAAATCACAAAGTGGATTGATGAGGGCAAAGCAGCAGGTGTGATCTATAAGGACTTCAGTAAAACATTTTACAAGGTTCCCCATGGTAGAATGGTTAGCCAGGTTGGATCACATAGAATACAGGCAGAACAAACCATTTGGATACAGAGCTGGCTTGAAGGCGGAAGACAGAGGGAGGTGGAAAACGGCTGCTTTTCAGACTAGGTGTCTGTGACCAGTGGGGTGCCACAAAGATCATTTCACTACTTTTCATCATTGATATAAATGATATGGATGTGAACATAGTGGGTGTAGTTAGTAAATTTGCAGATGACACTAAAATTGGAGATGGAGTGGACAGCGAAGTTGATTACATCAGTGTACAATGTGATCTTGAATGCACGGGACAATGGGCTGAGGAGTGGCAGATTGAGTTTAACTTAGATAGATATGTGGTGCTGGACTTTGGAAAAACAAATCATAGCCGAACTTATACACTTAATGCTTAGGTTTTATGGCGTGTTGGCGAACAAAGAGACCTTGGAGTGCAGGTTCATCGTTCCTTGAAATTAGACTCACAATTGGATAGGATAGTAAAGAATGCGTTTGGTATGCTTTCCTTTATTGGTCGGAGCATTGTGTATAAAAGTTGCAAAGTCATGCTACAGCTGTACGGGACATTGGTTTAGCCATTTTTGGCATACAATTCTTGTCCCCTTCCTATCGGAAGGTTGTTGTAAAACTTGAAAGTGGTCAGAAAGGATTTAGATGGATCTTGCCAGGGTAGGAGGATTTGAGTGATTGGGAGAGGCTGAACAGGCTGGGGATGTTTTCCTGGAACATCGGATGCTTCGGGGTGCCTTGATAGAGGTTTATAAAATCAGGAGGGGCGTGGTTATGGTAAATAGACATAGTCTTTTCCTGGGAGGGGGAGTCCAGAACGAGAGGGCACAGATTTAAGGTGAGCAGGGAAAGAATAAAAAGGCACTAAAAGAGGCAACCTTTTTATGCAGAGTGTGATGTGTGTATTGAATAAGCTTCCAAACAAACGGTGGAGGCTGGTACACTTCCAGTATTCAAAAGGCATCTGAATGCATATATAAATAGGAAGGATTTAGAGGTATATGCTGGACAAGCGCTGGAAAATGCGACTAGATTAGGTTTGGATATCTGGACAGCATGGACAACTTGGACTGCAAGGGCAGCTTCTGTGCTGGACATCTCTATGACTCTACATTAGCAGGAAATCCTCAACCTAACAATTTGCCACCTTATTTGTCTACTCTCCACGATTACCAAAGTGATGATAAGGATCGCTCTTTAGCGATAATTGCAAAGTTAGGACATGTTGAAAGTCGGTTAGTATGGTTTTAGCTAGGGCCAGTTGCCTCCTAACCTCATAAAAACGTTTGGTTCCGGCATAGAAAAAGACAGGCATTCCAGAGGTGAGGTGAAAGTGACAAACCTTGACACAAAGTTCACATTTGACTGAATCTGGCATCAAGGAGTCATAGACTTCATCAGTGCAGTGTCATTGGCCCAACCATCTTCAGTTGCTTCATGAATCACCTTTGTTGCATCAAGTAGGACACTCACTAATGATTGTAAAACATACAGCACAATTGTGTGAAATAGAGTATCGAGAAGTACAGCACGGAAACATATACTTTCTTGCAACTCGTCCATGCCGACCAGATAAATTAAGATAATCTAGTTCCATTTGCCAGCACTTGGCCCATGCCCTTCTCAACCCATCCTATTCATATACCCATTCAGCTGTCTTTTAAACGCTTTAATAGTCTCCACCACATCCTGTGGCAGCTCATTCCATAGATGCACCACCCTTTTCATGAAATATTTGCTCCTTAGGTCCCTTTTATACCTGTCCCCTCTCATCCTAACCCTGTACCCTCTAGTTCTGCACTCCCTCACTCCAAGGAAAAGACCCTATCTGTTTAGCCTACCCAAGCCCCTCATGATTTTACAAACTTCTGTAATGTCATCCATCAGTTTCTGACGCTCCAACGAAAGCAGCCCCATCCTGTTCAGACTCTCCCTTTTCCTCAAATTCTCCAACCCTGGCAAACTCCTTGTATACTTTTTTCTGAACCCTTTCAAGTTTCTCAACATGTTTCCGATAGGAAGGAGGCCAGAATTGCACGCAATATTCCAAAAGTAGCCTACCAATGTCATATACAGCTCAACATGACCTCCCAACCCCCATATTCAATGCTTCCACCAATAAAGGAAAACATACCAAACGCCTTCTTCACTTTCCTGTTTACCTGCGAGTCCACATTCAAGGACTCTTCAATTCCTGACACAGTCCATGACCAAATGGTGCAAGACCAGGACCATATGCAAGCTTGGGCTGATAAATGGCAAATTTACACCACACGAGTACAGTCAGGAGAGAATCTATCTCTGGATCACAGTTTTTCAATAGCATTGTCGCTATTTAAATCCCTTTTTATCAACAACCTGACAGTTACCATTGACTAGAAACGGGAAAGGTGCAGTAATACAAATAATGTTGCTCCAAGAGTGGTTCAGATGCTCGGAATCCTGCAGAGAGTAACTCACCTCCTGACACCCCTATCTGCCAGAGCCTGGCCATCATCTACAAGGTGGGAGCATGATGGATCACTCTCCATTTACTTGGATGAGTGCACCTCCAACAACACTCAAGAGGACAGACATTCTCCAGAACAAAGCAGTTCCTTGATTGCCACCACAACCACAAACATTAATTCTGTATATCTGTTCTGTTCAATGTGCAATGTGACATCTCCTGCAGGTTCTCACTTTGCTTTAGAGCAATATTCTGGGCAGCTTCTTTTATGTATTTGTGCTCCTCTCGTCTACTGGAACTCTCCAACGGGGAGAAGCATGTATGGCTATTCAGTGACTTTGATATTGGTTGGGTGTGTAATGGAGAAACTGTAGATGTATGTAGTTCAGGGTGGTGAAGAAGCACAAGGGAGGTTCATTAGATAAGGGCCATGGCAGGTGTGCAAAACTGGGAAACTGTACATTTGGTGAATTAAGAAAGATATATAAACCAGATTTGTTTTAACAAACGCAAGTAATTTGTAATCAAAGCACAATTTGTTTAATGAAGATGTAATCCTTGATTAACAAAAACTTCAGTAATAAAGAAGCATGAGCAATCATCTCCTTACATGATCACAGACACATACACACAATAACAACATTCAGCACTTGGTATCTTTCTGAAATAAAAACAGCAATATTGTTCAATGGATTTCTTTTTGCTTGTAGTGAAAAAAAAAACACACACATGGACTATTGATGTCAACTCGAATTTTGTGTTTTGTACCTTATAGGCAATGTCCATGACACACAGAGATACTTGCATGGTCTTGGCAGACTCAACATGCACAGACATTAGAGTGTTGAGAAGATTTATCAAACATTCCTTGATCAAGACAATTAAAGACTCTTTGAACTCAGAAGACAGCATTTCGACCAAAGGAAAAAATTAGCTGGTCAGCTTCATCTTAAGTTGCTTGTTCCCCCAAATAGGTTTCAGATAACAGAAGCACTCTATTTCGTCCCTGTTCAAAGAAATCCAACAGTGTCCTAAAGCAGAGCCTGGTCTTCAGTTCTCTTGGAATTTCCCTGCCATTGGCTCCAGACCTCATTCCATTGGGACCATGTGGTGGTTGGTCTGCAGTGACCACTCCACATTAAAGGGATCCACAAACAGGCCGCGTCCATCCTAACCCTGCTCCACCCCCAAATGAATCTGGGAACTGGAACATCAGGAACCTGCTGGATAATACCAACATCAATTGTCATGAATGATTCACTGCAGCCTTTGCCCAGCAGAACAACACTGACATCATCGCTGTGAGTGGGATATGACTGGCAAGAGAAAGGAAACTTAAAGAACTATGTGGCGGTTACACTTTCTTCAGGAAAAGCAAACACAGAACACTGTCTCCATGGGATCAGCTTCACCATAACAAATAAACTAGTCAGACATTCCAACAAATACCCCTGTGGGGTAAATGAGCTCCTCATGACCATCTGACACACCCTGGGCTAGAAGGAGTACTTCACAGCCGTCAGTGCCTCTGCCCTGAATCTAGACGTAATGAAGGAGACAGAAGACTCATTCCACACGAGCTTCAAACTACCTATATCCCGCTGAAGGAAGTGTTTCTCAGGCAGGGCCTCAAAGCCGATCTGATGATGACTAAGATACCTGAGTCACAGAGTGCCCACAACATCTGATACACCCTAAACCACTCCCAGGACGCAACTGTGTGGAGACCGAGATTTCCAAGACTGCAAACGTGAGGTCGTCCTGAACATGCAGCTCCATCATAACTCCAGCTAAAGGAAACAAGCGGAGATGCAACTGAAGGCCGAGGAGAAACAAAGAAGCCGTGACCGAAAGAATAGCAGGTGGGTGGAGAGAGACAGGAGGAGAGTCCGTGACTCACTGACAGCAACAATGTGTGCAGTTTTTTTAGCTCAATCAAAGGCATCTACAGCCCGAGTTCCAAGGGAGCGAACCAAATGTGGGCCAAACACAGACAGTCCCTCATCAAAGACCAAGAGTCAGTCAGCACTCACTTGGGAGATCATTTTGAGCGTCTCCTCCACCAATTCACAGCCTTCAGCACAAGTGTTCCTGACACACTGTACCCACTGCTATCTCAGCAAATCTCCAACCCACCCTGAGAGCAAAAGCACTTCCAACAACAGAACAGCAACAAGGCTACCAGCACAGATCGAATCCCCGGTGAAGGACTAAAATATGGCAGAGAGACATTCTTGACACGCATCCGCCTCACGATCCTTTTCTGGAATGAGGGGAGCAAGCTCGGAAATCTCAGAGACGCAAATACTTTGACCATCTTCAAGAAAGGAGACAGTTGCAACCATATAGAGAAATTTCCCACTGTCCGTTATGGGAAAGATCATTGTGAAAATCCTCCTCAGTCCCTCCTCCCAGTGGCTGAAGATCTCCTTCCGCGTCTCAGGGCAGCTTCAGCCCATCAAGAGACTGAATGGCCAGGATTTTCAGTGTGACAAATTCAAGCAGAGTGCAGAGAACAGCAGTAATCTCTGTTACATGGCCTTCTTCGATCTTCAAGTCTTCAACTCTGTGGACCGTGAGGGATTATGGGATAACTTCCTAAAATATGGACGCTTACAGAATTCAGTCACCATTCTCCACCTGCTTCACAATGACTTCCAAACTATTGTCTTCACCAACACATTCGCCACATGCATGAGCCTGATGTGACAGACAGAACTAAAAAATTCGGCAACAAACATATTAGAACTAACAACCTGCTCAGTGGCACCACTCATCTCCTGACCTCATTCCAGCCTTGGTCCAAACATGGACAGAAATAGCTGAATTCCAGAGGTGTGGTGGGTCTGACTGCAATTAACATCAAGGCTGTGTTGGGCCTTCAATGTGGTCAGGCTTCAAGGAGCCTGAGCAAAACTGGAGGCAATGGAAATCAGGGGATTTCCCCTGGGTGGAGTCATCCCAAGCATAAAAGACCTCTTCGAGGTCAGTCATCACAGCTGCAGGGCATCTCTGCATTAGTTCCTCAAAGGTGTGTCGTAGGTCTGACCACCTTCAGTAATTTTATCAGTGGACTTCCCTGCATCATAGGGTCAGACATTGGGGTATAGCTAATGATTACACTATGTTCAGCAGAATTTGTGACTACTCAGACACTGAAGCACTCCATATCCAAATGCCTTGATACATGGACAATATATAGGCTTGGGATGAGAATTGACAAATAGCATACATGACACATAAATGCCAGATAACGATCAACTCTAACAACAGTAAGTCAAACAATCATCCTTTGATATTCAATGGGGTTACTGTTGCTAATTCATTAACTGTAACCATCTTGAGATGACCATTAACCAGAAACTGAACTGGACCATCCATTTAAATATAGTGGTGACCAGGCAGGGCAGAAGCTAGGAATACAGCAGACAATAACTCACTTCTTGATTTCCATCTGTCCACCATCTGCAAGGTCCAAGTCAGGAGTGTGGTGGAATACTCCCCATTTGCCACGATGAGTGAGGCTGCAACAGCATTCAAGAAGCTGGACACTCTCCGGGATAAAACAGTTCACTTGATGGTCAACATAACCATTTTATTTCCATCACTGACTCTCAGTAGCAGCGAAATGTACCAACTAAAGATTCATTGCAGAAATTCACCAAAGTCATAGAGTCATATAGATGTACAGCATGGAAACAGACCCTTTGGTCCATCTCGTCCATGCCGACCAGATATCCCAACCCAATCTTGTCCCACCTGCCAGGACACAGCTCATATGCCTTCAAACCCTTCCTATTCATAGACACATTCAAATGTCTCTTAAATGTTGAAACTATACCAGCCTCCACCACTTCCTCTGGCAGTTCATTCCATACACGCACCACTCTCTAAATGAAAAAGTTGCCCCTTAGGTCACTATTATATCTTTCCCCTCTCACCCTAAACGTAACATTGTTCTGGAGTCCACGACCCCAGGGAAAAGACTTTGCCTATTTATCCTATCAATGCCCGTCATAATTTTTTAAATCTCTACGAGGTCACCGCCTCAGCCTCCGATGCTCTAGGGAAAACAGCCCCCGCTTGTTCTGCCTCTCCTTATAGCTCAAATCCTGCCAACATCCTTTTAAATCTTTTCTGAACACTTTCAAGTTTCACAACGTCTTTCCAATACGAAGGAGACCAGATTTGCACGCAAATATCCTCAAACAAACCCTTCGAAACTCATAATCCTCAAGAAGGGCATAAGCAGCAGATTCATGGGAACACCATGCACTACAAATTTCCTTCCAAGTCAATCATCACCCTGATTTGGAAATATATTACCATTCAGCCCTTCATAACAGTGTTGTAATTCTGTGTACAGCACACAGACAACAACAGTTCAAGAAAGCAGCTCAACAACACATTCTGACCAGCCACAAGAAATGACCAATAAATGCTGGCCCAGGCAGCGATGCCCATGAATGGATTAGGATTCATTAAAAATGTCGTCCAATCATGAATAATAGTGGACGCTAGGTTTAAGGTTTTGTGAGAATAAACTGGATGGGTGCAGGCAGCAACTTGCTTGTTGTGGAGAGCTGAAGTGATACACTGTTTGGAACAATCTGTCAGTCTTTCAGAGGCATCACCTACGTAACATCACACGGACACTGAGATTCTTATCCCAGATCACTCACATATGAGACAGGTCGAGCCAATTTGATATGTCCTCGTATCTGGAATATTTGGAAACATAGTTAAATTATTTTCATGAAAACAAATATGTGTGAAATATTTGCAATCAAGGGAAAGATAATTGGATACTTTCAAAGTTCCGAAGTTAATTAATAATTTGATCTTGGGTGCGATAACCAAACTTATCATTTTGCCACTATGTTTTCATTCGATTTCATCCATAAAATTGAACGAAACAAATGGTTGGATTTGGTTATGGGACAATCAAGTGGCTATGATCAAAGGATTTATGACCTTCAATGATTACACTTTGCTGTTAATGATAAAGATAATTTTGAAAACATCTTCATAAAATTTCAAGTTTGACTCACACACAATAACGTTAGTTGGGATCATGCTGGCCAGCAATGTAGATGCACAATTCTATTTGGACACTGGGATTGTGGAGCTGACATGCGCGGGATATTGATGATGAGGAATACAATGCAAGATGCAATGCAATCCATCACTTTTCTAGCACCTTCAATAAGGATCTGCTCCAAAGATCAGAATTATGATGCTTATGTGGCACACTGGATGTCATCAACATGGACAAACCTATGAATCATAGTCATTGGCAGCTCATGTGCATAAATTGTGAAAATTTCAATGAACCTTGTGCTCGTCCATTGGTTAATCTGCTCCATGCATTTCTCCTTGTTCAAGGACGAGTCTAATTTGCCTGTTGTAAAGAAATGTTTGAATAACTGGCCAGATCCAGTTTGGGAGCTATCTGGAGATATTTAGGAGCCGGTCACTCTTTACTGGAGGTGCCAACGTGCTCCAGCAATATTATATTTAGATTCAGGGCATTTCAATCATATTTTTGACGTATAGTAGTGCAAAAATCATGTGTTTACTCATCTAAACATGAATCAGCTGTTTTCTCCGGTTTTTGAACTGAGCAATAATCCGTTAGTGAATATACTTACTAAATTTAGCAATAATTAGGTGCGCATTCTGATTATTTAAGCGAATAATATTCAACAGAAAAAAATCATTCAGTTTGGTTTCATTTTAAGATGCAAAGAAATAAAGAGAGGTTAACGCTTTACTGTACAAAATTTAAACCTGCCCTGCAGTATATTTCTCACAGACTAATCCAGCAACAATCGAACATAGTCACGCTCACGGAAACCCACATTCCAGATAATGTCCCAGCCGACTCTATGTTCATATCAGAACAAGTCCTGTCACACTAGCATGACAGAGCCAGCAGTGGAGCAGCCCTGTGGGATACAGTCAAGAGGGGTGGGCGTACGCAGGACGTGCTCATCATTGATGCTTGTCCCCATGAGTATGGAAAGGACAGAGAATGGACTCTGTGTGGGAGGCTTCAGTATCCATCACCAAGACAGGCTTAGCAGCAGCACCTGCTGACTGAGCTGGGACAGTACAAAAGGCATTGTCCCCAAACTGCCTGCCACACATTTTATGTGGTGCGGCACTGTATCTGTGTGAAATGGGGCCGACTTCAAACAGATCGACCAACTCACGACGGGGTGTCCACGAAGTTTAGTGGGCTATCTGCATCATCAGAATTATACTTTGCGTAGACAATCATCGACCATCTGCCCGACATAACTGACTGGAGGGTTTGAGTTACAGAGAGAGATTGGATAGCGTGGTTTTTCTTGCACTGGAGTGCCAGATGCTGAGTGTACAATTTATAGAGGTTCATAAAATCATGAGGGGCATGGATAGGGTGAACTGCCAAGGTCTTCCCCAGGAAATTAGAGTCCAAAACTAGAGGGCATGGGTTTACACTGAGAGGGGAAACACCTCAAAACGACCTGATGGGCAATTCCTTCATGCAGAGCGTGATGTATGTGTGAAACAAAGTTATTTGGATTGATACGTGAATAGAAAGGGATTGGGGGGATATGAGTCAGGAGCAGGTGAGTTGCACCAGTTTAACTTGGGAGTATTATCATCTTGGACTGCATGCATCGAAGGGTCTGTTTCCATGCTCTATGACCCTCTAACTCTATGGTGAAAGCTGGCACAATTACAGCATTGAAAAGGCATCTGGGTGAGTATATGAATAGGAAGTCTTCAGACTGGTTCAATGATGCGTACAACAGCATATTCAAACAGCAGCATGGAACACCATTATGGAAGGTTCCAACCTGGTGAAGGTACAAAGTAGAACGACATTTGTACGGAAAAAGTTACAGACAGAGCTCAGTGATCACACAACCAATGAAACTTTGCTCTCTCCCCACTGATGCTGCCAGACCTTCTGTGTTCCACTAGTAATGTCTGTTTTTGAATCACATCTAAGTTCAACAGATCTACACTCTGGCACATTTAGTCATAAAATATGACGGACAATTAAACCACAGGGTGACAAGGCTGCTCTCGACAAATTAATCCATTAGTTATGGGGCAGACCAGGATATTAATGCAATAGAAAGAGCTGAATCATTTGCAACAACCTTCAACCAAATCGACCAAGACGTTGATCCATTTTAGCCTCGACCTGAGGTCCCCATGTCCACAGATCCCAATCTCCAGCCAAGTCAGCTCATTCTCCCTGATATTACAGAATGACAGGAGGCACAGGATCCTGAAAATTTTGTGGGTCCTGATAACATAAGTATAGAAAGTTGTCACCTGCCGAGCCAAAGTGTTCTCATGCAGTAACAGCACTGTCATGGACAGAGAATGTGAAAAATCACCCATGCATGCTTTACACCGAAAGATGAGGGCAAATCTGATGATGTCAATTAATGACGAATCTGTCCATTCTCTAACATGGAATTGTGAAGGAAGGTATCATTAATAGGTCTAACAAGCAATACCTGTTCAGCAACAATCTGCTTACTGATAGCCAGTTTGGGTGCTCCAAGGTCCATTGATTACAGCCTTGGTTCAGAGAAGTTGAACTCCAAAGGAGAAGGTAGTGGTGCTCCCATCAACATCAAGGCACGATTTGACCAAGTGTGACAGTAGGAGGCTAAGGAAAAGCCACAGTTAACGAGAATCCAGAGAAAGTTCACTGCTGCTGGCAGCAATAACCAGCAAGAATGAAAACAGCTGTTATTGTTCATGTCAGCAATTTCACCTTCAGGACATCTCTGCAAGAACTCCTCTGGAAACATTCGAGGTTTAACCATATTCACCCGCTTCATCATGAACACTCAGAGGTCTGTAAATGAACAATGTTAGAATAGCATTTTGAGCACAACTACTTTCCAAGTAGTTAACCTGGTTTTGATTTTTGGACATTGCAAGGTTCCAATTTTAAATTCACCACCAAGAGGATAGATGAGGGTAGGACAGTTGATGTTGTCTATATGGAATTTAATAAGGCCTTTGCCAAGGTCCCGCATGGCAGGTTAATCGTGAATATTAGTAACATGGCATACAGGGAGAGCTAGCTAACTGAATTCAAAATTTACTCAATGGTAGCAAGCAGAGGGCAATTGTTGAAAGTCGTTTCTCAGACTGGTATCCTGTGGCTAGTGGTGAGCCACAGGGATGGTTGCTGGGACCATCGGTATTTGTTATAAATGATCGGGAAGTGAATGTACAAGGCAGGATGAGTAAGTTTGCAGATGATACAAAATTTGGAGGTATCATTGAAAGCGACAAATGCTGTCAAGCATTAGAGGGAAGTGGGCTGAGGATTGGCAAACACAATTCAACACAGGTAAATGTGAGGTGTTGCACTTTGGAAAGTCATACCAAGTTAGGACTTATACCATAAATACTAAGGTCCTGAGGAGTGTTGTGGAACAGAGGGACACAGGAGTACAAGTACATAGTCATTGGAACGTATTGCCACAGGTAGACATGGTGGTGAAGAAGGCATTTACCATGCTGGCCTACATTGGTCAAAGCAACGAGTGTAGGAATTGGGACATTATGTTACAGCTGTGTAAGTCATTTGTGAGGTCGCACTTGGAATATTGTGTATAGTTTTGGTTATCCTGTTATATGAGAGATATAGTTAATAAAGGATGGAGCGTAAAGAAGATTTAGACCTGAGTTATATGGAGAGGTTACCCAGGACTGCACTTTATTTCTTGGAATGCAGGAGGATGATGTGTGTAAAATCGTGAGCGGCAGAGATAGGATGAAAGCTTATCGCTTTTTTTCCCAGGGTTGGAGAATTGAAAACTAGAGGGCATAGATTGAAGTTGACAGGGGAGAAGTTAATGAAGGACCTGAAGAGCAACGTCTTCATGTGGGGAGTGAATGGAATGAGTTGGCAGAGAAAGTGGTTGAGGGAGCGAAAATAGCAGCATTTAAAATTCATTTGAAAAGGTACATGGATAGGATGGGTTTAGAAGGATATAGACCAAATGCAGGTAATTGGAACTAGCACGTGGTCAGCATGGAGCAGTTTGGGCCAAAGGACCTGTTTCCAATGCTATATTAGTCTGTGACTGTATGACCAGAAAAACCCGAAGCTAAAAGGATATTCATGAACTGTTGACTTGTCCTGTTAATGCATGAGTATGCCATTCTATGAAAAATACTTCACTCAAATTGGTCCTTTTCTTTATAACGACAGGTATCTGAGGACTCCATTGTGGAACTGGGAAAGTAATACTTAGTAAAAGAACTGCAGGAGCTTGAAATCAAAAACCGAAACAGAAGCTGAGGTGGTTATGATCGACAAGTGTCATTTTGCTTGGAGTGACGATAACCAACAATCTGTCCTGGACCACCCCGGAGATGTGATGATCAAGGAGGCACAATAATACCCCTTATTCCTCAGGATGCTTGTGAAATTCGGCATGCCCTGAAGGAGCCTCGCCATCCTTTTTAAATTCACCGTAGGAAACATTCCATCTGGGAGCATCACGGCATAGTCCAGAAACTTCTCCAACCAGGACCGTAACGAAGTTGTGAACAAGACTCAAACCATCACACAAGCCAACCTCCTGTCCAATGACTGCATCTGTACTTCTCGTTCCGAGAAAGGCCGCCAATATCATCAAATATCGTTCCCATCGTGGATATAATCGCATCCAAACGCTTCCACCAGACAGAATATGCAAAAGCTTAATCACACGTATACACAGGTTCAAGACCAACATCTTCTCCGTTGTTATTAGAATGTGAATGGAGCTCTCAAATTTTAAATCTAATGCTGATCTTACTTTTGTACCCTGCTGTGTTAAAGTAACTTTGTCTGCCTCCCTCTATTCAATCACCCTGTAATCCGTACGTCCTTGTATGTTATATCTGCTTGTACCAAACATAAAACAAAACTTTTAACTGCACTTTGGTACATTTGCTAACAATAAATGAAATCAAATCGAATTGCTGGAAAATCTCATCACGTCTGGCACCATCTGTGATGACAAATCAGAGTTATTGTTTATTATCAAGTTCTGAGAAAGACACTGGTGATGAAACATTAGCTTGGATTTTCCTCAGACAACTGGCTTTCGAGTTTTTGAAAATAAAACCCTCGTCTCATGAAAGGGGAGTGGCCCGTTCTCCCAGATCAGCTTCTTTCTGGTTTGGTTTGGGTTTTAGCAGTCGTGTTTTGAAGCTGCTGGACCGACAGAAGCAGGTCCGGACTGATCGTCTATCTGACTTCTTTCCTGCAAGACCCTGGGTTTGATTTTCCCTTTTGTATCAAGGGTTGTTTATGGGGATTGTTGCAAGTCATGGAACAGTATCATTAAGTTGGGATAATCGGTTGGGTTTTCAAATAGGTTAAGTTATTCTGCATTCTGTTCTCTTTTTTGTGTGTTTCATTCGGTAATCTTTTAAGTAAATTCTGTTTTGTTTCAAACTAAGTGGTGAGGGCAACTGCATCTCTCCTGGAATATCCGCTGTACACCTGCTACAAACATCTAACAAAGTGAGGGCCTGGGCTACCTTCATGAAATGTTTGGAGGGCTCTGGCCTGGTATATTACAGACGGGGGGCTCATCTGGGATTTACTCTATAGTTTTGATTTAGGATGAGGGTTGTTGGTCTCAAAGGCAACGAGTGGTAGTATGTTTTGTTCTGGGTGTTGAACTCAGTTGGTTTAAACTGTGCTTGGGATAACAACGGCACTTTCAGTCACCAAAGGGTTTCTGCAGGTGGGAGAGTTGACCTTAGGGATTTTGCAAAAAGTGATTAAGACCAAGCTACTGGAATTAGCAACAGGCTAGGGTTGGAGCTGCCTCCTTTCGTGAGGAAAGGAGAGATAATAGCAGCAGTAGCTTAGCATTTACATTTGCTGGAAATACCATCAGAATCTTTAGAGATGGCTAATGTTCAATTGAAAGTAAAGCCACTAGAGTTCGAGGCAAGAGACAAGGCAAAGGCAGCAGAAATGAAACAGTTTGAATTATGATTGAAAGCAGAGGAAAGAGAACAAGAACGAACCTCTTTCGTAGAACAATAAGGATAAGAACGTGAAAGGGAGAGGCAAGATAGATAAAGAGAGAGAAGAGAGAGAAAGAGAAAGGGAAGACAGAGAAAAGGAGAGACAGGAAAGGAAAGGAAGCAAGAGAGGGAGGTCAAACTTCAGCAAGTGGCACCGAGACAGGAAAGTCAGCTTAAAAGGATGCAGATGAAGGCTGAATGTAAACTTTGTGAAGATGAGCAAACCCTTGGAAGCCAAAGGCTGGGTGAGAAACTGTTTAAATATATTCAATCATTGTCTAAATTCAATGAGAAGGCTGTGGAAGCATTTTTCATCTCATTTGAAAAGGTGGTGAAACAAATGTGGTGACCAGTGACCCATGTGGGTTTTGTTGAGCCAAACAAAACATGTAGGGAGAGCAAGTGAGCTATCAGAAGAGACATCTGTGATGTATGAGGCGGTGAATAAAGCCAGCTTAAGTGCATATGAGCTTGTGCCAGAAGTCTACAAAGCAACGTTTCAGGAATCTAAGGAGGGAACCTGGTCAAACCTACACCGAGTCTGAAAGGATCAAACAAAGTAATTTTGGCAGTTGGATAATGATATTAAACATAGAGCAATCTGACGGTATTCTTAGAGAGACAATTATTTTGGAGTGGTTCAAAATTTTTCTTCCTGACGCAGTGAGAACCCACGAGGAAGAGCAGAGAGTGAAAATGGAAAGATTAGCTGCTGATGAACGTGAGTTTTCCCAGAAATCATGGTTTGGCTTCCAATATCGGTTTCAGTCCATGTGCGATAGAATCTGAGGAAAAGAGAATTCCTGTTGGGGAAACGAAAGGTAGATCTTGGTGAAGATCATAGGGATTAAGTACCACAGCGTAAAAGGAAACACGTGAAAGGGACAGAGAAGTTTAAAAGCTCCGGTGTTTTCATTGCAATTAAGTGGGCCACATGAAATCACAGTGTTGGTGGGTTAGGAAAAGCACTGGAAAGCCAGACGTAGGAAAACAGGATAAGCCAGTGAATTTTATTGGAGTGGTAACGGAAAGTACAGTGGAGGCTGGAAAACTGCGCCAGAATGTATAAGCTGGTCATAGCTTGGTTAAGGAGGAAGTGACAAATCTTTTGAAACCACATATCTGCAAAGTTAAAGTTTATTCGCTTCGGCCAAGAGCAGCAGGTAAAGAGGTTACAATATTAAGAGATACAGAATCCTTTCGACCTGTGATGTTGAAATAGGAGGAGATACGTCCTCCTGAAGGACTCTTCCAGAATAGGTGCTAGTAACAGAAATTCACGATGAGACAAGTAGCGCTCAATTATGTAAAGTGAGGTTAGACTGTCCAGTGAAAAGTGAAAAAGTCATGGAGGAATACTGGACAAACTCTCAGCTCCAGGAATACAATTTGTCCTTGCTAATGATACAGCTTATTCAGAGGTAGGAGTTCTGCCTCCTGTGGTTGAAAAGCCAGGAGAAACTCAGGCAACTGAACTATTTAAGGAAATATATCCTGGGATTTTTCCTGACTGTGTGGAACGAGCTCACAAAGTCAGCAGTTGAAACAGGAGAGATCAACAAGGTACCGATAAGAGAATTGAAGTGGAATTGGCAGACCCAGTTTGATCGGGTGGCTGAGACAAACAAGACAGATGACATAACAGATATCTTAACTCAAATAAATTAACTGATTTAAAACAAAAAGATGAAAATGTAAAGCAATTGTATCAAAAGGCATTCACAGACAAAGAATCTGTGTCCCTGAACATTACTATCTTAAAAATGAGGAGAGATGGGCAAATGTTCATTCAGTCATATTGCCAGTAGGTTACAGAAAGGAGATGTTGCAAGTGGCGCATGAACTACCACTAGGGAGCATTTAGGAGTGAGGAAAACACAAGCTAAAATATAAAACCATTTTGAATGGCCCAGACTGCACAAAGATGCAGATGAATTTTCGCAGACATTTCATACATGGCAAGTAATTGGAAAACCACAGGCAGTAATTAAACCTGCATGACTAGTGCCTATTGCTGCATTTGGGGAGAAAGAGAGAGGGGAGAGAGAAAGCTGGGGAGAGAGTGAGGGGAGACAGGGAGGGAGAGAAAGAGACAGAGTGAGAGAGATGTTTGCCGGGGGAGAGCAAGAGGAGGGAGAGAGAAAACGGGGAGAGAGGGGCGTGGAGAGAGAGATAAAGAGAGAGATAGGATAGAGAGAGGGAGGTGGAGGGTGACAGAGATGGGAGTGATAGAAGGGGTGAGTTAGAATTGGAGAGAACGACGGGAAGGAAAGAGTGTGGTGGAGAAAATGGGAGAGGGGGTAGAGCGAAAATGGGGAGAGAGCGAAAGGGGTCAGTGAGAAAGAGAAGAAGTGAAAAGATAGAGGAATGGATAGAGAAAGAGCGAGGTGGAGAAAAAGATACTGCTGGACAGAATTAGGGAGAACAGTGAGAGATAGGGCAAGAGAGAAAGAGATGTTGGAGAGAGACAGTAAGAGAGATTGGGGAGAAACTGGGGTGAGAGAGAGATGGCAGCAGACAGGGGGAGAGAGAGATGAGAGAGAGAGAGGTGGGGAAGACAGAGAAAGGGAGAGAGGTGGACTGCCGCATTTTGAGAAGACAGCTCACAACCGCCATCTCAAAACAGCAGAGTGGGCAGTAAATGCTGGGGCCAGCCAGTGGGTGATCCTTCCCCTATCCTTCCCCGACCCCCACTGGACCCAGACTTGGAATGCACACAGACACAAAGCTGCAGTTTCAAACACAGAACAGCCACAATACTTGGTTATAACACAAATTCACACAAGACTTTAGCACAGGGTCTTTGCACAAGTTGATGCAGATTTGTCTGCAAAAATTAACACAAGATGTTTGAACAAATGAACAAGTATATTCCACAAATGAATAGAATATTACGACACACGAAGACACACAGGTAAAGTCAGCAAGCTGAATTACATTGAGATATACACACATGATGAAGGACGCAATGTACACTGGAGCACACTATAAAGTTTGGAAAATGGGAAGGCTTGAAATAAGAGTCCAGAGACAGTATATCCTTGTTAGGGTGAAAGGAAAGGCTGGTAGATGTAGGGAATACTAATGATGAGAGGAATTGAGGTTTTGGTTAAGAAAAAGAAGGAAGCATATGGCAGATATAGATAGGAGATATCGAGGGAATCCTTAGAAGTGTATAAAGGCAGTAGGAGTATACTTACGAGGGATATCTGGAGGGAAAAATGGGAACATGAGATAGCTTTGGCAACTAGAGTTAAAGAGAATCCAAAGAATTTTTACAAATTCATTAAGGACAAAGGGGGGTAACTAGGGTGAGAAAAGGCCCTCTCAAAATCAGCAAGACAGCCTTTGTGTGGAACCACAGAAGAATGCAAAGATACTGAATGTATACTTGGCATTAGTATTTACCGTGGAAAAGGACAATGAAGATATAGAACATGGGAAAACAGATGGAAATATTATTTAAAATGTCCATATTACAGAAGAAGAGATGCTGGATGTATTGAAATGCATAAAAATGGCTATAACCCCCAGGACCTGGTCAGGTGTAACCTCAAACTCTGTGGGAAGCTGGGGGAAATGATTGCTGGGCTCCTTGCTGAAATATTTGTGTCATCGATAGTGACAGGTGAGGTGCCAGAAGATTGGAGGTTAGCTAACGTGATGCTAATATTTAAGAAAGGTGGTAAGGACAAGCCAGAGAACTATAGATCAGTGAGCATTACATCGGTGGTGGGCAAGTTGTTGAAGGAAATCCTGAGGGACATGATGCAGATGTATTTGGGAAGCAAGGACTGATTATGGATAGTCAACATGGCTTTATGCATGGGAATTCATGTCTCATAAACTCGATTGAGTTGTTTGAGGAATTAACAAAGCGGATTGATGAGGGCAGAGTGGTGGGCATGATCTATATGGAATTCAGTAAGGTGTTTGACAAGGTTCCTTATGGGAGATTGCTTAGCAAGGTCAGGTCTCATGGAATACTGGGACAACTAGCCATTTGGATACAGGACTGGTTCAGAACGTAGAAGACTGAGGGTGGTGGTGGAGAGTTGAAGGTTTTCAGACTGGAGGCCTGTGTCCAGTGGTGTGTCACAAGGATCAGTGCTTGGTACACTACCTTTCATTATTTATATAAATGTTTTGAAAGTGTGTATAAGAGGTATAGTTTGTACATTTGCAGATGACACCAAAATTGGAGTGTAATAGACAACAAAGAGGGTTACCTCAGATTACAACAGGATCTTCATCACATGGGTCAATGGGCTGAGAAGTGGCAGATGGAGTTTAATTCAGACAAAAGTGAGATGCCGCATTTTGGAAATGCAAATCTTTGCAGGACTTACAGACTTAATGGAAAGGTCCTAGGGAGTGTTGCTGAACAAGGAGACCTTGAAGTGCAGCTTCATACCTCCCTGAAAGTGGAGTCTCAGGCAGATAGGGTAGTGAAGAAGGTATTTGATATACCTTCCTTCCTTGGTCAGAGCATTGAGTACAGGAGTTGGGACGTCATGTTGCGGCTGTACAGGACATTGTCTCGGCCATTTTTGGATATTGCATGAAGTTATTTTCTCCTTCCTAATGGAAGGATGTGGTGAAACATGAAAAACTTCAGAAACATAATTACTAGGATGCTGCCAGGGTTGGAGGATTTGAGCTACAGGGAGAGGCTGAACAGGCTAGGTCTTTTTTGTAGAGCGTCAGAGGCTGAAGGCTCAACTTATAGAGTTTAATTAAGTCATGAAGGCCATGGATTGGGCAAACAGACAATGTCTTTTACCTGGGGTGGGTGAGTCGAGAACCACAGGGCATAGGTTTAGGGTGAGAAGGGTAAGATATAAAAGAGACCAAAGGGGCAATTTTTCATGCAGAGTGTAGTGTGCGTATGGAATGATCTTCCAGAGAAATTGGTGAAGGCTGGTACAGTTACAGCATTTAAAATACATCTGGCTGGGTATATAAATAGGAAGGGTTGAGAGAGATATGGGCGAAATGCTGACAAAGGGCAACACACACACACACATAGAGTCACTGTATGAGGCCCTCTGCAGGGGACTGCAAATGTTACACACAAACACTCTGAAATTCCTACAACATCTCCCCATTTAAATTAGAATCTCTTTATCGATTCGTCCTGTAGAACATCGTATTCTGCTGCTGCTGTCTATATCCTGGAGGAGCTCGATCAGGATAAGACAGGTGAGATTCATTCACTCCAGGAAAAACTACAGACTGCGACAGGGCGAGAGCTCTTACACAAGGAACAGGTCAGAACGTTGCATGAAAACGTCCCCCACACGGAACAGCTCCAGTTCCAATTGGAAAGAGCCAATCCCAGTGAGAGGAGGGACACTGGGGACCGAGAAGCAGCCTCAAGATACAGTGACAAGTTGGAGGAGAGTGCAGGAAGCTCCAAGCAGCTGCACGTGTCCTGTCTGCCTGCAACACTGAGCAAAGCACATTAGGCCCTAGTAGGAAGGACCAGGACCAAATACAATTCCTAGCGAGCCAGCTATCTCCCAGAATGGGATAATGTAGGCCTCTGGGGTCCTACCTACCCAGGGAAATAGTGAGAGGCCCCAAACAGACACATCGACACCCGCCCACAGATGGGGAGCACACACTGCCTTTCTCCCAGCTTACGACACCTTTCGAATTCAGTCCCCCGATGCACAGCCCAAACCTGATCCGATGAATTCTGTGGTTACCCAGCGTAAACCAGCTGAAGGTCACATGACACACCAACACCCATTGGCAGCCATCCAGCTGGTAGGCAGCAGCAGAAAGGGGACTCACTTTCATTTCCGCTCACACCCAGATACTGTTCTCGATGAGAACTTCCAATGAGAACATCTCCAGATGTTCAATAACATTCACCACAGATTCGTGCCAATTATAATCACAACATCATAGATACAGTTACCAGAGTTGGGTCCTTCCTCATTAAAATGAGTACATTCCACCTGACCCACAGGATAATGTGATGAGGGACAGAGAAATATAAGGGAAAACCCAGACCAGTGGTAAACATGAAAGAGAATGGAACCCCTTAATGATCTAGCCGCAGCACACGGGTTGAATTTCGGAACCACAAAGTAATGCTGCAGCTGTACATAACTCTTGTGCGGCCACACTTGGAGTATTGCATACAGTTCTGGTCACCGCATTATAGGAGGGATGTGGAAGATTGATAAGTGTTTGCAGAAGATTGGCTTGGATGTTACCTGGTATAGAGGGAATGTCTTATCAGGAAACGCTAAGGGACTTGAGGCTGTTTTTGTTGGAAAGAAGAAGGTTGAGAAGTGACTTAATTAAGACAGAAAAGATAATCAGAGAATTAAATAGGGTGGACAGTGAGAGCCTTTTTCCTCAGATGATGATGACTAGCATGAGGGAACATAGCTTTCAATTGAAGGGTGACAGATGCAGGACAGATGCCAGAGATAGTTGGTTAACTCAGAGAGTAGTAGGGGCGTGGAACGCCCTGCCTGCAACAGTAGTAGACTCGCCAACTTTAAGGGCATTTAATTGATTATTGGATAAACAGATGCATGAAAACGGAATAGATGTAGATTAGATGGGCTTCATAGGTCAGCACAACAGCAAGGGCTGAAGGGACTGTACTGCGCTGTAATTTTTGATGTTCTATATTTTATGACAATGGCTTCACAGTGATCAGTATATTCTGAATACCAAGCATATATTCAGGACAGATTCAGCAACCTGCTATGAGAAGGATTTGAATCCGAGCATTAGCTGAGTTTCTGGATTAATCTGCAATTTTCTCCAGAGCCAAGGGCGCCCGCCACCCCTGCCCTCCTACCTTCATGACCTCTGACCCCAGCTACACCCTCCTATCTCAGTAAACTCCACCGCCCCGCAATCCCTCCCCACCTCCATGACCACCGACCACAGCTACACCCCTCCATATCTCTGTAACCTCGTACAGCCCCTACTCCCCTCCCCTCCCACCTTTATGACCTCTGTCACGAGCTAAACCCCTCCATATCTCTGTAACCTCCTCCAGCCCCAACAACTCTCCCCTCCCACCTCTATAACCTCTGACGTCAGCTGCACCCTTCCATGTCTCTGCTCCAGCTCCTACACCTCGTCCAGTCCCTGCAACTTTCTATCTCCGTACATTCTTCTGCTTCCCTATATTTGTCACAAACCCCAGCCCAACCTGCATCATTTCTCTAACACCTCCTTCACTACATTCAAATCATGCTTTTCGTGTTAATATTGATTTTGCTTCATGCATCCCTTGGCAATATAAACTTTGTGCTTCACTTTGTCGAAGCGCCCTATGGTCTGTATGTCCTTGTTTATTATGATCTACCTGTACTGCTCACAAACAAAGCTTTTCACTGTCCTTACGTACACCTAACTCCAATAAAACAAATCAAATAATCCAGCCACAATGCACCACGCTACCTCTGTACACAGTCAGCACATAAACTCACCTTATCTCTGTCAACACCTCGAGCACTTACATCCTCCTCTATTTCTGTAGCTTCTTCCAGCATTTACATCTCTCTCTATCTTTGGAACCTCCATCTTTCCCTCTCTCTCTCATATTCTCCAGCATCTACATCCTTCCTTATATATTGAACCATCTCAACCATCTATATCATTCATATCTCTGTGGTATACTTCATCCCCCACACCGCTTCCTATCGTCATCACCTCCTCCATTCCATACACACCTTCCTATCTTTGTACTCTCCTCCACCACAAGAACCTATCTAATTCCATAATTTCATCCAGCAACGATGTCCTTCTGTGCAACCTGCTCCAACACCAACAAATGCCCTTATCTCTGAAACCTCCACAAACTCTTACACATCTTCCTATCACTGTCACCTATTGCAGATACCCCTGTCGTCTATATCTGTGCAACCTCCTCCCATCCCTGACATTTCCGATATTTCTGGAACATCCTCCATCACCTACATTGGTCCATATTACTGTTACCTCCTCGATTACCCACAACTCTCCCTATCTCTGTATCATCTTCCAGCCCATACACCGTTCCTTATCGCTGTAACCTCTTACAGCAACTACATCTCTTCCTATCTCTGTATCATTCTCCAATGATGCAGGGATTGGCAAGGTGAGAGGCGGAGAATTACATTTTTGATAAAAGTTTCTGACACATGTTAATAATCAGTTCTGTATAACTTACAAGTTTAAATAAACTCTAAATGCCGTTTTCATAAACTCTGGAGCATTAATTCACATTCCCCCCGCCAACTCTCAGTCAGTGCAAGAGGAAGAATTTTAGATAAACCTTTCAAACCTCACCATGTTCTGTCTGATTACCTCACTTATGGTCTTTCCACAGCGTTGTGTTGTGTAAAGTGAAGCTGTTTTGATCCTCTCTCTGATCATACTCACTCCCAGACAGATCAGCCTGAGACATAGTCAGTGCAGTGCCCTTGCCTTCCCTGGGTATCCTCGTGCAGCCTTGTGCCTCAGACGAAGCCAGGTTACAAACCGATTGTGATGTCAGGTTTCTTTCTCTGTGATGTAAACGGTGAAGTCACACTGACACTGTGAGGTCACACTTTCACCTGTCCAGTACAAGGGGCGTCACAGCTATCAAAGTGGGAGTTACTGAAACCCTCACGGTTATCAGGTAACAATATATGAGAAACAAAGCTCACTCATCAATAAATTTCAGTCCGAGTCAAATTCTGAAGCAGCGAATTTTATTAAAACGTTCTTGCAAGACCGGGTGTCTAACAAGTAGGCACATTGATCCAAAACTTACTCCACAATTTATACAGTTTAATTGAGTCTCTCTCAGTACTTCCCCGTTTACTTCATTGGCCTATCATATTACGTGTCAAACCTATCACTATTCCTTATTGTATTCTGCCCCGCCTAGCAGTGCCCCGCCCTTGTTTACTTCTCCCAATACTCTAAGCCTGGCGACCCATACTCTTATTTGTATTATCCCTTATTTGCAGCTAACTTGGCTCGTTCTGGTGCGTACGTGGAGTTAATATGCCGAGCTGGCATAACTCAATGATCATTCCCTCCTTATCTATTTGTCTGTAACATATTCCATTGTTTTCATGCACGTTTCAGCTAATTCAGTTCTTTGCTGAAACAATTATGCAATTGTGTAAGTTAGTTCATTACATTGTAGAATCAATTATGTATTCCCTTCATATAGTTGCATCTTTGTATGCACGTTTTAGCTAATCCAGCTCTTGGCTGAAGCAATTATATAATGGTTTAGGTTAGTTCACCAACTTGCAGAAGTAATTATGGCTGCAGAAGCAACACTGCTTTACCTATATCCCACAATTTCTCCCATTTTTTAAAATGATCCTTTATTGTCTTCTGCATTTTCCTTATATGTCATCTCCAAATTGGCGAGCATCTTCCCCGAGATTTCATTTGCTTTGGAAATCTCCCCAGGATCACATATTCCCTCATTGTTCAACAGTTAGAGCCCTTCTCCCCGATTGCTCTTTAGGGGCATTTTTGAGGGCAAAGCTGTTTCGATCAGCCTTTGGGTTAATCCTCGTGTGCAAGGAATGATACAACATCCGATTGAGGTTCGTACTCCTGCCACTGTGTTCAAAGAGGTATGAACTGAAACCACCTAACACTTCCACTTCTCAAGCCACAATTCTAGCCACCTAGTGAGTGACGTGTTGACTCCTGAGTTTTCAGCTCGTTCTTCCGCCAGTGTTGTTAGGCATTGCAGGACCCGAGTAATAGACCCATCTGGGGCTTTGTTATTTGGAAAAAAGGTGCAATAGCTCCCACCTAACATCACTTACACACACGCACCCTTTTTCCAATAGGATGATATCTCAGGCCATTCTATTCTCCCAGGCTATTCTGCTGGTGGTATCAAGTTGTTTGGCTGTGCCTTTGATTGCGTCTCTAGTGTAATTAATGAATTTTTGCTGATTATAGAAAATATAATTTATCCAGTCCACATTTTTTGTTGACTGTTACCCACCAAGAGAGCCGATTCAACTCCGGCTGTGATCTGGTTATGAGCATTGAACTCATCGGGTACTCCTCTTGGAACTCCTGTAGAGTCTAGATGCATATGATCATCAAAAGAAGTATCCAATATTGATCTCTTACTTCGTTCCCCTTTCTTTACTATCTCTTTCTTTCCAAATGCCAGGGTGAACGGGATTGCCAATTGCACAATCGCATACATGTCCCTCCAATCTGTAGGTAAGGTCGGTCTCAATATTTTCCCTCTGCAGTACCACCAACCATCCGCTCGTGGAAACATTAATGCTGAGTAGTTCCCTCCCTTGTCCGTTTCCGTCATGTACTCAATTTTGGTACACGATTTCAGCTCTCCCAAGTATCTGGACTGATTTGTTCCTCGTCTGTTTACATGCGATGTGTGATTTCCGATCACAGCAGAAAACATGGTGCGGGGTGGGGGTTAAATCTTCCTTCTTTAAGGGAGGGAACATTAATAGAAGGGGCATCCAATTTTTATTACTCCATGCGGTCTCATCCTGATACAGGGCTATCATGCATGTCATGCCCCTCCTGTCTCATTTCCAACCAAGTGGAAAGGGGACTACTTGGGCCATTGGTCTCCCAGAGACACAAACATAACAATTGCTTTAATTCACACTTTTCACTGTGTACTTTACCCATTCCACCCAGGCATTTGTATCCCCATATCCTGTTTCTACTTCAATGGCCTGTTTTAAGTCTTTTACCTCTACAATTTTTTATCACCTTAGGGTCAGATTAAGGGGCTTTCCCATTCATTTCTGCTACTGAGGTTCCGTCTTTTACCTATATATTGAAGCAACGGCCCAAGAAATCCTTCCCGTCTGCTTTTATCTCTATCACAAATGTTTTGTTTAATTGGGCCTGAGATGTATCTCCCCCCGCAACCGCTTTTTGCCATGAGGTTTTCCGTATTGTTAAATATATCGGATTACAAATTTTTATCGGGACTGTCAACAGCTGGCAGGAAGGGGCCCCATTGTACTGTGACAAGTGTTTTAATCAAAAGATCCCCTTCACGGTTTTTCTGCCTCCGCCATCCTTTACATCTTCCATCCCAAAGATACCCCTTATGCTCCTCTCTACGAGACACTTTCTTCCATTCAAATCCACCCCGTGCCCCCCCCCCCCCCAACCCCATTTCGTGGCCTTTTTCGAAGAACGTTAGGTATCTCTGAGTTACTGCATTGCCTCTGACTTCTTATATCTCCACAATCCACTAGGCGGCAGGCATCCGTGTCTATGACTTGTGGATTTGTCCTCTCTGGTACCGTTATTCCTAAGTAAGACGACCACACTAGGGCCTGACAGAATCCTCGGACTAGAAGAGCTAATATCATAGAACTAAACTTCCCACCGCCCCCCATTCTACAATGGTACTGAAGCACCAAGAGCCTTAGCATACAATACCACGGAAACTATCCTGCGTTCGCGCCGCCACTGTATAATCAGTTATTTAAAGTCTTTTTAGCTTGAGTTTAAGTGGTTCTTTTGTCGATTCGGTTGTCCAGCCTTCTCTCTCAACCGGAGATTCCACTGGCCGCTTAATCCAGGTGCAGTGAGTCCAGCCTTTCTCTGCCGTTCTTATCACCGTTTCAGTAGTCAAAAGAACCTGGTACGGACCCTCCCAGTCTGGTTGCAATTTGGTCCCTGTCCATGATTTGACGAGGACCCAATCACCTGATCGGATCGGATGGACAGTGACTTCAAGGGGTGGAGTCTGTGCCATTAAACTCTGTTTCCTGAGGAAAGGCAAAGAGGAGGACAAACCCAGCATATACATCTTAAAAAACAGATCTTTAATCTCCAAGGTCGGCAGTTCTCCTTTCGTTCTCAGATAGGGCAGGCCAAACAATATCTCATAAGGGGACAGTCCATATCTTTCCTTGGGACCGTTCGCACTCCCGAAAGGGCTATAGGTAAACACTTATTCCAAGGGAGTCTGGCTTCTATTACTAATTTAGATAACTGCCTCTTGAGTGTCTGGTTCATTCTCTCAACCTTGCCTGATGAAGGTGGGTGCCAAGGGGTGTGGAGCTTCGAAGAGATTCCCAACCCCTTCATCGTTACTTGGAGCACCCTGAAAGTAAAATTTGTTCCCTGATCCTAAACTATGCACTCCACCATCCCGTATCTGGGGATTATGTGTTCAAGTACTATCTTGGACACCCCACTTGCGGTGGCAGTGGCTGAAGGATACACCTCCACCCATCCACATAGGTGATCAACTATTACCAGAATATACCTCAGTCTTCCCATTCGGGATAATTCGGTCTAATCTACCTGGATGCTCTGAAATGGTCTAAGTCCAGGTTCTCTCCCTCCTGGGACACATTGCTTCCACTCCCCAGTGACTCCCCTGACGTAAGACAGCCAGAATTTCTCGCATCATCATTTTATTCAACATTTCCCTCCCATCGGGTAACATCCAGCGCCCATCCGATGTCTTTGCAGCCCCTAAATCTTTTAGTTCCTTTTCCTCCTTTGCAGTCAGCAACGGGGCACCCTGAAGATCTGGAATTGTAGCTATAACGGAGTATATCGCTGCTCCTTGTGGATTCAGGGCTGTTTTTTTTTAGCTACCTCATGGGCCAGTTTATTTCCTCTAACTTCCGGTTCATCCCCCTTCCGATGTCCGTTTATATGAATTATCGCTATTTCTCTTTGGAGTAACAGGGATTTCAGCACTTGTTTTATCAATTCCTCATGTACTAGTTATTTTCCTCTACTATTTATTAGTCCTCTTTCTTGCCAATTTTTTCTGAAGGTGTGTGTCACTCCAAATGCATATTTGGAGTCTGTGCACACCGTTCCTTCCTTGTCTTCTAAAGCTCTGAAAGCACTTTCTAGGGCACAGAGTTCACAAGTTTGGGCTGACCAGCCGTTAGGCAGTCTTTCGGCCTCGATAACGCTTCCCTCTATCCCGTCTACTGCAGCATTTCCATTGTGTCTTTTACCCTCAATCATCCGGGAGGACCTGTCGATAAACAACTGAGCTCCCGCATGCAGCAAGATGTCCCTTTAGTCCATCCGCACTTTCGACTGATATTCAATAATATCAAGGCAGTCGTGGTTCTGGATTGTGAAGGGCCTCCCACTCTCCCAGCCACAGGAATGCAACTGGAATTAAGCAACTGTCTGTGACTAACACAAAGTCATTCTGCTATATTAATATTGCCTCATATTTCAAGATCCTAGACTCTGAGCCATCGCCCTGCTTTCTGATTTAAAATCTTCCGCACCTGGTGTGGAGTGCTGACTATTAAGACTCCCCCAAAAGTAAGTTTCCGACTTTCTTCTACCAATAAGGCTGTTGCTGCCACTGTCTGCACACACTCTGGCCAGTAATGTGGCTTTCCATTTTTAAATTAACAATGAATTAATGCAGTTATATTTTAAATTAGCTATGAATCAATATGACAGGTCACTGAGAATGTGTGAAGGAATCCTGCCAATTACTATTGATACAGGCTGATACAATTGATTTGTTATAAATAATAATAATATAAATAATAATATATCTAATGAATAATACAAATAATCATTATGTGTAATTCAGGGTGGAAACCCAAAAAGTGACTAAAACACTGTAAAAACACTCTGCTGCGTTATCCTTCTTGTTGCATCATTCTCTTCCCTTCTGCAGTTGATCTCCTTGCCTTTATTTTCATTTTAGCCTCACTTAATCAATTTATCAATTTATGCTTGTCTATCTTTAAAGGCTATTCCTAACTATACATTTTGGAATGTTACTTGTCATAATCTGAAAGCTAATTTTAGGATTTGAATTTTCAGCTAATCAAAAATTGCAAGGGAAGAATAAATAAATTGGTGATTTGTCTCATTCACTTGTCTACAAAAGAAATATTGATTGATATACCACCCAACTCCTCAATATGTTTGGCTGTCCCTATTTTCCAAAGGTTGGAATGTTGGGTGACAGCAGTGACTGCTTAAGCCAGGCAGAAGTCCTTTTTCCTCGTTCGTGACACCTAATGATATGGATAAAATTCTGCTTGAATTTTGGAGAGAGCACTGAGTGGAGTGGTACCAATCCACTAAATTACCCGGTTTTAGGCCCTTAAATCAAATCCAAAATTAGTTATCTTAAACAGTCCTGACCAATCATTGCTCAATTACAATACTCTAAATCGCGAAATAACCGGAGCTGCCTTAAAAGGAATTGTCCATTCAAGTAAAAAAAAATTTTAATGCATGAATAATGGCCGAATCCAAGGTCACACATATTAACCATACGATCTTTTTTGGACTTATTACAATCCAATATTGAACTGAAACTTCAACTGTCATTGAGGTAGGGGACATTCTGAATAAGGCTAAGGCTAGCACATTATAATAATCAATGAAACACATCAATCTTAAAATTAAGTGGAAACAAATGGGTCTGAAACACAAAAAAAGTTATAATGTTGTTTTCCTCCGTATTAAGCTGATCTGAGACCGAATAAGGTTGGCCTTTATGTAAAGAAAAAAAGAGATTAGCTAGAAACTGATTAGTTAGTTACAGTCGTGACCTGTTAAAGAACAGGAGTAAACATTTCATTTCATAATCACTGTAAAATCCTTAACCTTAAAAGAAATCATGTTAAATTTCCATAATAGAAATCAGATTCAAAACAGTCCCGGATCTCAAGTTCAACAAAGCACAAACATTAAATCACCAACAAACAAAGGGTTAAGCTTTCTATTAGCTGTGCAGCTCTTTTATCTCTCTCTCTCTCTCTCTCTCTCTCTCTCACACACACACACACACACACACACACACACACACACACACACACACACACACACACACACACACACACACACACACACACACACACACACACACACACACACACACACACACACACACACACACACACACCACATATCACAAATACTTTCTCAGCTCTCTGCAACAACTCCTCTGGAGGCTTTTCGTTCTACCCCTCCATCTTTAGAATCTATTTATGGATGTCTGACCATGATTTAGTTACGAAGTGTACCCTCAGTAGCTCTTCAGCTACTAGCCCTTCCAACATGAAGCAGAATCCGATTCCTCCTGACTGAAAGGCTGTTTTCTGTTTACATATAAATTCAAATATTTACAAACACAGTCATCGTCAGATCCGTACTTTGGCCAGAACACGGCGGTATGCAGAATGGATTCCTTAGTCCATGCAAAGCAACAATATTTAATCATCTTTATCTTATCTTTTTCCCTTGTACATTTTTTTTCACTTCCACAATAATGGGATTTCTGGAGGTATGGTGTCAGGGACCCTGCCTCCAACTCCATTTTCTTTTTTTTCCCGTAGACATTTTCTTTACCCTCGGCACAGCCCATATTGAGTTCCTTCGTTAGCCTCTTGCTAACTACTAGAACTCAATCCCAGCCACAAAGGCAGTACTTAAAAGTCAATTTTCCTTCTTGGTCCGTGCACAGAGTTGCCTGGTTCGATGTTTCCCTGTGCCTACCCTTTCGCCTGGTTCAGATAGACTCTCATTGGATCTCAATCTGTCAACCAGAAGGGGAATCCACCGCCTAGGAACACAGGACTATTCTAAAACGAACAAGGACGTGTCTTTCCAGCTATCGACGTTGCCTACCCTGCTGGCGATGATGGACATCCCAGACGAGCGCCCAAATTGTGAGAAACAAAGCTCATGCATCAATAAATTTCAGTGTGAGTCAAATTCTGAAGCGGCGAATTTTATTGAAACGTTATTGCAAGACAGGTGTCTAACAAGAAGGCACACTGATCCAAAAAGTTCTCCACAATTTATACAGCTTAATTGAGTCTCTCTCGATTAACTGGCCATGCTAAATTGTCCGTAGTGTTAGGTAAGGGGTAAATGTAGGGGTATGGGTGGTTTGCGGGTTGGTGTGGACTTTTTGGGCTGAAGGGCCTGTTTCCACACTGTAAAGTAATCTAAATCTAAATGTTCCATTGTTTGCAATCACATTTTAGCTAATTCAGCTCTCTGCTGAAACAATTATACAGTTGTGTAAGTTAGTCCATTACATAGCAGAAGCAATTATGTATTCCCTCTTTAGGGTTTCATCTTTGTATGCACATTTTAGCTAACTCAGTTCTTGGCTGAATCAATTATGCAATGGTTTAGGTTAGCTCATCACCTTGCAGAAGTAATTACGGCTGCAGAAGCAACAGTGCTTTACCTATATCCCACAATTATGTTCATATTCCAGAATGTATAAAGCTCTTCCAGACACAGATAGTGGATAGACAGGTGATGCACAGTGATTGGCCTGTCAAGATTATGTGTGCTTTCTCTTAGTAAGAGCATGGTTAGCCTTTTGCTTTGGGTAAATCGGTGACATCTGCACAGCAATGAGAGGTGCGTGCAATGGCAGTGGGCTCCTGACGGTCTAAGGTGGTTGGTGCAGCTCCTTCTCAGACTCGCAGGCTGACCAGGACTCCAGGCCGTGGCTGGGTCCGTGTGCCTTCATTGATGGTTTCAAACATACTTGTGGAGAAACGCCTTAAACTTTAATGTCAGGATGCTTTGCTTGCCTTTTGGCTTTCTGTTATTTCTGCTGTTCCTTTAATTTTGGGTTTGTAACTAAGGTGGTAGAAGAGAATGGAGATTTTGTACATTTTTCAATGTACTCTTATATTACTGTTCTTCAGAACACGCGACAATAAAATCTAATTCTGGTTCTAATTCTAGCGCCAAACCTCCAGGGAGTCAATTGCTTCAACGAAATAGTTGCATCATTTATAATCTTGTTAACAAATATAGGTTGTTTTATACGCTGCACATTGAAAGAAAGAGTTGACAATAACATTAGATAATTCATTAAGACAATATTTCCAACTGGAAACTGAAATTTTGAAGTACTGACAGTGAGTCTATCTCCACAGGTGGTGGGAGCTCTTCTCAGACAGATAGCCTTCAACCAGCTCTTGATCAAGGTCTCTTTCCTATCTCTTTCAAATCAGTACATTTGATATCATAGAATCCCTACAGTGTGGAAACAGGGCATTTTGCCCAACAAGTCCACACCATACCTCCAAAAAGTAACCCAACCAGACCCATTCCCCCCGCCTCTTATTCTACATTTACCCCTGACTAATGGACCTAACATGTACATCGTTTGATTTTGGGAAGAAACCGGAGCACCTAGAGGAATCTCATGTAGACAAGGGGATAATGTATAAACTCCACGTACACAGTTTCTTGAGGCTGGAATTGAACCCAGGGTCCTGGAACTGTGAGGCAGCAGCACTAACAACTTTACCACCATATTCTTACTCTAACAGTAATCAAACATTGCCGGTTTGAACGTAAAACTACTCACTCTAGGAGTTACTGTATTGTCCTGATACTTGTGTTACACAACATTTACATCTGAGATAACAATACTCTTCTAATCCAACTGCAGATTCAGTGCTGATTACAGAACACACTCTCATTGCAATGACAATAAGCGATTTGCTGCATTGTTGGCACACGCATTATGTTTAATTCCTCTCGAGCACAAACACTGACCAATCTTAGATCACGAGAACTATATTTACATCTGAGACACAAGGATTGGATGCGAGCATAAGAGATATAGTTCATAAGCTTGCACATGATACCAAAATTGGAGGTGCAGTGGACAGCGAAGAAGGTTATCTCAGATTACAATAGGATCATGACCAGAATGGTCAATTGGCAGATGGAGTTTAACTCAGATAAATGAGTGCTGCTGCATTTTGGAAATGCAAATCTTAGCAGGACTTATACACTTAATGGATGGGTCCGAGGTAATGTTGCTGAACAAAGAGATCTAGGAGTGCAGGTAGTGGATAGTGAAGAAGATGTTTGGCATGCTTTCCTTTATTGGTCAGAATATTGAGTACAGGAGTTGGGAGGTCACATTGCAGCTGTACATAACATTGGTTAGGCCATTGTTGGAATATTGCTTGCAATCCTAGTCTCTTTCCTATTGGAAAGATGTTGTGAAACTTGAAAGGGTTCAGAAAAAAATTACAAGAATGTTCCCAGGTTTCGTGGATTTGAGCTATAGGGAGAGGCTGAACAGGCTGGGGCTATTTTCCCTGGAGAGTCTGAGGCGAAGGGATGACCTTATAGAGGTTTACAAAATTATGAGGGGCATGGATAGGATAAATAGACAAAGTCTTTTCCCTGGGGTCGGGACTAGAGGGCATAGATTTAAGGTGAGAGAGGAAAGATATAAAAAAGACCTAAGGGGCAACTTTTTAATGCAGAGCATGGTACTTGTATGGAATGAGCTGCCAGAGGAAGTGGTTGAGGCTGATACAATTGCAACATTTAAGAGGCATTTGTTTGGGTATGTGAATAGGTAGAGTTTGGAGGGATATGGGTCAGGTGCCTGCAGGTGGGATTAGATTGAGTTGGGATATCTGGTCGGCGTGGACGGGTTGGACTGAAGGATCTATTTTCATGCTGTCCATCTCTATGACTCTATGTCTGCACAAACGTCACATGACCAAGAGGTTATTCCTGCTTTTAGAAGCAGGGATTTTATGACTTGCGACATGGACTAACCACTTCCTGATAGCCCTGTCTGAAAAAGCTTCACAGTTTAGAACCTTTGAGAAGAAAATTCAGTCAGCATAGTTCTTTGCTCAATGCATTACATTGTAGTGAAAATGAGGTTGAACTGAATTCAGCAACTGTCACGCCCATTTTCTTACTCTCTATCTCTCTCGCTCTCTCTCTCTCTTTCTCATTCTTACTCTCATACTCAGTCAGTCGCCACTTGAAAGAATCTGCCAAATAGCACACAAACCCACCAACACTCTCAAACAAAAACTAACAAACTTCAAAAACCCAGAACAACCCATGGATAAAACCAACATCATCTCCAAAATTCCTTGCAAGGACTTTCACAAGCACTACGTAGGACAAACAGGAAGAAAGTTAGCCACCAGTAGACACGAACGCCAGCTCGCCACGAAAAGACATGACCCTCTCTCCCTCGTAGCCCGACACACGGATGAAAAAAGACCCAACATTTCGACTGGGACAACACATCTATCCTGGGACAGGCTAAGCAAAGACATGCCAGATAATTCCTAGAGGCCTGGCACTCCAACCACAACGCTATAAACAAACACATAGATCGAGATACCATTTATCAACCCCTCAGAAAACGAACAGGAAATGGCATCACCACAAACCCCAGAAATCCCATCCAGGACAAACATACAAATAGAAAGGAAGAGACAACAGCTTTGCTTCAGTTGGAGGTCGTCATTGATGATGTTACCTAGCCAGGTAATGAAACGTCTGGATATCAAACCTACAGCTCCTCGAGCAAATCTATACCCTAAACCTCAGCCTGAGCTCAAACCTTGCAATCTGCCAAATGCTTACATATCCAAAATTTTACGGGTACATTTATGTGAATTTTCTGGTAGTCATAATATTGGCTGTCAAAAAGTTTTGTTCAGGTGTGTTTCATCAATTAATGAAGGAGGCTTGGGTTTTGATGGCTGGGTCAGAGTTTATTGCCCTTGAAAATGTGATGGGAGTTGCTTTCCTGTGTCCCTACAGTCCTGACAGTGTAGGGACAATCGGTCAGTTGTGTGAAGGGGAGGTGGGAGAGGGATTGCTCTTTGGTCCATTGGGATATGGCATCTTTTCTGAATGAAGGCATATTCAAGTCAGGATGATGAGTGGCTTGGGAGGACGCATACAGTTCGAGGTGTTCCCATGCATCAACTATCTTTGTCTTTAGGAAGGTATCAGTCGTTTAAGGAGCTGTTTAAGGAGCATTGGTGAATTTCGGCAGTGCGTATTCGCAATTATACATAATGTTGCCATTGAACATTGGTAGTCGATGGACCGCATGTGGGTAGGTATGGTACCAATCAAACTGGCTACTTTATCATAAATGCAGGTCTTGGACGATTGCGAAGGGAGAAAGAGAATTAATATTTCTAGTCCAACAAGACTCCTTTTCAGAAGAGTTATATTGGGCTCAAAACACAAAATTCTATCATTCTCTTCACGGGCACTGTGACATTTGCTGAATTTCTCTGAACTTGCTTCTTTCATTTCTGACATTGACGGCCAGCAGCACTGTGCTTTATATAACTGCTTGGACATGCTGGTATCCCATTTCTGATGTTGAGGAATTGCAGCACCATGCCTTACAGAGCTGCATAGTCATGCTTGTATCCTATTTCTGATATTGAGGGCCTGAAGCGTGTGCACTGGGCAGAAATCACATCATGTCAACACCGGCCTGTGGCCTTTGCAATGCTTTGCTTTAATTAAACAGTCGGGTTGCCCTGGTGTGCACCAGTTGAAAGTCAGCAGCTGGGTCACACTGGCATCCAATTTCTGATATTGAGTACCTGCAGCACTGTGCTTAATACAGATGCTTGGTCATGTTGGTACCCCATTGCTGATATTGAGTGCCTGCAGCACTGTGCTTTATATAGCTGCTTGGTCATGCTGGCATCCCATTTCTGACATTGAGTACCTGCAGCACTGTGCTTTATATAGCTGTTTGGTCATGCTGGTATCCCATTTCTGATATCGAGTGCCTGCAGCACTGTGCTTTATACAGCTGCTTGGTCATGCTGGTATCCCATTTCTGATATTGAGTGCCTGCAGCACTGTGCTTTATGCAGCTGCTTAGTCATGCTGGTATCCCATTTCTGATATTGAGGGCCAGCAGCACTGTGCTTTATACAGCTGCTTGGTCATGCTGGTATCCCATTTCTGATATTGAGGACCTGCAGCACTGTGCTTTATGCAGCTGCTTAGTCATGCTGGTATCCCATTTCTGATATTGAGGGCCAGCAGCACTGTGCTTTATACAGCTGCTTGGTCATGCTGGTATCCCATTTCTGCTATTGAGGAATTGCAGCACCATGCCTTACAGAGCTGCATAGTCATGCTTGTATCCTATTTCTGATATTGAGGGTCTGAAGCGCGTGCACTGGGCAGAAATCACATCCTGTCAAAATACCTGTCTGCAGCCTTTGTGGTGCTTTGTTTTAATTAAACAGTCGGGTTCCCCTGGTCTGCACCAGTTCTACATCAGATGTTGCGTTACGCTGGTTCCCCATTTCTTATATTCAGGGCCTGCAGCACTGTGCTGTATGTAACTGTTTGGTCATGGTTGTATCTCAGTTTTGATTTCAGGGCCTGAAGCGTGTGCACTGGGCAGAAATCACACCGTGTCAACAACGACCTTTGCAATGCTTTGTTTTAATTGAAAAGTCGATTTCCCCTGGACTGCACCAGTTGAAAGTCAGCAGCTGGGTCACACTGGCAGTTGATTTCTGATTTTTAATACCTGCCGCACTGTGCTTTTGCAGATGCTTGGTCATGCTGGTACCCCTTTTCTGATATTGAGGGCCTGCAGCACTGTGCTTTATATAGCTGCTTGGTCATGCTGATGTCCCATTTCTGATGCTGACGGCCTGCAACACTGCGCTTTATATAGCTGCTTGGGGGAAATAATGAGTCACTGCAGCTCTGTGCTTTATAATACTGCTTGGTCTTGCTGGCAGCCCATTTCTGATTGTTAATACCTGCCGCACTGTGCTTTGTATAGCTGCTTGGTCTTGCTGGCATCCCATTTCTGATTGTTAATACCTGCCGCACTGTGCTTTGTAAAGCTGCTTGGTCTTGCTGGCATCCCATTTCTGATGTTGAGCGCCTGCAGCACTTAACGTGGTGATTTTGCAGGCCAAGGGAATCCCTTATGGACTCAGGTCCGTGAGCCTCCCTCTTGGTTTGTCCCGGCGATCATACTCGTTTGAAGTCTGGAATAAAAGCCTCTTACAGTCAGTTTGATTTAATGTAATCATCCCCATTTTTCACTAATTGTATCACTGTTATATCACACTGATACCTTTCAGCCAAACGAGCTGGGTTCTAATCACCCAGGAGTGTAGGTTACCAGCTCTTCAAGTGCCCAAGCAGGCTACTCTGATGTACCCGTGCAAAGTGACTTCCTTTATACAAAAGTTTGAAAAGAAATTGCATGTTCTTAATTCGACAGAGAACAGTGAAAGGCAATAATTGATAAGGAAGAAAAGTTAATTGACAGGTTTGTGTGCACTTGCTGATCACTGCTTACAGGCCTTGAGCTAACCATCAGGTTGGAAAAACAAATCCAGCTGAGTTCTGCATCTGCTGGCAAGATAAATTCCTATAAAGAAGTACCAGTATAAATTAAGTGGGAGATGTCATAAGGTAACCTTGCACAGCTCGCATGTCTGATATTGTTTTATTTCAAAAATATACTTTATTCATAAAATATTTTGATTATCTATGCAATTGGTGGTGCCATTCATAGGCGCACCTTGCATTTCTTTACATACAGAGATCGGAATTAATCATTGATACATACAGCTCTGTACATTTACCATCCATGTATTTTGCTGAGGCGTCAGCGGAGCACACTTACTGAGTGGGCCTCCTGTTTTCTTTGGCAGGCAGATGTTACATGGTAGTCTTTCCCCACCGCGCCTTGGCAGCAGCT